>NC_030420.2:22882422-23069922 GCF_001660625.3 Ictalurus punctatus
CCGTGATCCATTCTGTAGACAGTGTGTCAATCAATCATCAGTCAGTCTGAATTAATGAGGATTTACACTTACTCTCATTTGGTCATAAAACGATTCTAATATAAAAAAAAAAAATAATAATGGGACACGCCAATGACCCCACCCCCAAACAAAAACAAAAAAAAAAATTCTGCACAAGTGCTGGAACTTCGTTTAACAGCGGCAGCGAAAAGAAGGAACAATGCGAGTGCTTTTTAAATACACAACAATGCAGGGAACTCAGAGGGTTGTCCTGAAAAATTGGGGCAATGCACAGTAAACAATCTTTTGATATTGAAAATTCAACAACAAGAATTGTCACCAAGATGCCTTTTTAATTTTTTTTTTTGCCATCCAGCATTCTTTGTGTTTTTTTTTTCCTATGCAATCTGGATCTGCTTTCCTCTGTGAGGGCCTTTCAAACCACAAAAACAATATGATTGGATCCAGAAGATTGGATTTGTGTAGACTGACCTGAATGATTTGAAATACAGTACTCTTAAGCATTGGAATTAACTGGAGACTCTCCAATGTCAAAATGTAATTCATTTAACATGACTGCGATTTAAACACAACTGAATATTACTTATCTGAAGGCATTTCCCAATTAAAAACAGGTGGAACTCGAATCATACAACGACTGAATAAAATTCTGAATGGATTTTAGCGTCATGCATTTCCAGCCTTTACCCTCAGGGTCCCCGCGTCTGGTTTTCCAGCCAGAGATAAAATAGTTAAGGCTGTTGGGTAGTGCTGAGCATTCTAAACAGAGATGTTTGGAACAAAATGTTGAACAAACTAATGGCCCACTGTTACCACTTTTCCACTCTTGTGTACAAGTGAGGTGGCTGTGCAGGCCAGTCTCTTTCCCACAACGTGAGCAACACCCAAAACTGACTGAACCTGAGATTCCCGTTCCCGATGAATACTCGGATCAAAACAGAGCCAGCATCATCGAAAAGGCCCTTTCATGGCTCTCTGTGAGAATGCGCCTTGCTGCAAAAGAGTCCAGAGCCATTTTGGACACGAGGAAGGGGCCGTTTTGGCCGGCATGGCGTGAAATCGAATAAATAAAAACGAGCAGGGGGGGGGGAAATCCTCTCTTTGTGGCTGAGGCCCAGCAGACTGAAACAAAAGCCCCAGTGGCAGGAGAACTGGAGGGATGAAAGAGGGGAGCTGAGCTCGGCCCTTTCTCCCCATCACTCTGATTCACTGTCCCCCCCTCCTCCTCCGTTCCGTTCCCTTCAGCCATGCCCACACACACAAAGTCTTCTTTGAGCTCGGCCCCTTGTCTCTCACTTCCGCTTTGTGGGGCTTCGGAGTGCAGAACTGTCTGAGCTGTTTGCAGAAACGGAAACAATGGCCTCTGCTAACAGGTGTAAGATACGCAAGTTCATCAATATACCCTCTGTCCGTTATTGCATTGTAAAGTTTTGTCTCGTGATGACCGTTCACATGGCCATTTTCACAGATCAAGGCCTGATCATGTGACCATTATTTTGGTCAAACTTTAACCATATCAGTATCTTAATATGATCTTAACAGTATCATCATTTGTCCATACCTGGCAGTTTCATGACTGGCACTGTGAGAAGGTTCCCTCTAAGAAATGATGCAACATTAAAGAAAACAATGCAAAATATACTATAATCCAAGATTTTGCCTTTCAGATTGAACCTTTCCAACAAGGTCAGGATTCGAGTTCATACTGCCTTTTCTATTCCTTTTATTTTCGCCTTCGCTGCCATCCAAATCTCTAATTAGCATTCAAGCTCAGCTATTTATTACTGAATAATCGACTGCAGGCTGCAGACTAATTAACACGAATTTCCATCATAACGATCTGTAAATGCCGGCACAAGTAGTGCAAACAAGCGCGCTGATCTCGGCAACAGTGGAAAGGAGTTCTCTACACCGACATGTGGCAGGGCAGATAAGATCTGAGAGCAGATTGGAGGAGCCATCTGGAAGGCATTTGGCCTTCTCTCCATGGAAGAGTGATTGGACTCATGGAAGAGCAACATGAGAACCCAGGGGTCACACACTGCAGGGGGCGTAGGGGAGGGGAACAAATCCTGGGCTGACCAGTCAGGCCACACGCACCAACTCTGATAATTTCCAAATAATAAGAGTCTTTTTTCTGACATGGACCTAAAATGTGAGGGTTAAGAGAGAGAGAGAGAGAGAGAGAGAGAGTGTGCATGTAAGGGAAAGAGTGAGGTATGAGTCATTATTAATAGCATCGCTTAATTCCCTCCACTTGTCGTCCCATCCTTCTGGGCAGTAACTGATTTCCATTACCAGATTGATTTGCAATTTGAAGTAATTAGCCTAAGAGGACACGTGATCTCCTCTGATGGGTCCCTCAAGGTGAGCTGTTAGATACTGATCTATTTAATAAATTAACCTTTCCCCAATACAGTTCCAATATGTATAAACCCACCAGAATGGATGTCAACAAAGACATGGTATTAGCATATCAGCTAGCACTGCTGTGCACAATTATAACAGCAATAACCCTCTTTTAATCAAAGGATTGGGAATATGAGATAAAAAAAATACCTTGGTGTTGGATCAGGTCTTACCTTTAGCATCTTGTCGAGCAGAAGGACATTTTCTTTTGTGGTTGGACTGGAGGACTTTCCGTACTCGCCACAAAAATAACACATGATGGCATAACAAATGCTGATCTACGTCAGCAGCCTGACATGGCATTTCCAAACATGTAATAATTTCATTATGCTACCACAAATATGAGGTACGTCAGGCCGCAAGGTCCTCTAGTTAGGTAGATAGATGGTCCACTAGCTTTAGAACCTTTGAGCCAAAGTTGTTCAGATTTGAGGATAAATGAATGGCAACCATAACCATATAACCTAGTACGTCTGATCATCCCACAGAATGACAGAGGTGGTTATGCTTCTTTCAGGCTCAACACCAGTGAGGCTGGAGGAGTCAACATCACTCAGTTCATGTTTCACCCTCAATTACGGTGGCTTACACGCACATGGGGAACGGGAAAATCCCATCTATCTGTGGCCTGCTAAAGCCACCAGGATCTTAGGAGTCTGAGCTTCTGTGGGCGGCGTGTGGCCTCAGACTGCGGGGAGAAAATTCCCTCAGGACACTTCAGGAATTCCTCCGAGCTCTCTCAGTGAACGGGCCAAGAGGTCAGAGGACTGTGATTTACTGCCGTCTCCTTTGCGCCAGTCTTTCAGCGGTTATTGTCCGGTGACATAAGGAAATATCTGCCGTGTTTATGATTACCCAACAATCGAGGCTACTTCTACGAGTATAGACACATCCAGTACAGAAACCAGGGTCAAGTCCAACCTCACTTAAGGACAAAAAGCCCATTTCCATCTGAACAACTGAGCAGATACTTTATAAAAAAATAAAAATAAAAAAATAAATAAATAAAAACAGCATAATGTTCACAACAGCCTGAGAAATGTATGATTGAACAAGTATACAAATATTTTAATTTAATGACTACAAATTACAGAGCATGGACCCGTTGACTCCGTTCTGTGTACCTGCCTGCAGTCTGACATCATTCATAATACAGAGCACGTGGCACTACTGTTGCGGCCTGTTTGCTAAAGGTGAGGAGGGACAGACAGGTGCTGCCATGCAGCGTGTCTATGTGTACAGTGGCAGACTGCCAGGCAGATCTGATTCAGACACCGGCATCCAGACGACTTATTTGGATGAGATCCCAGATGGCGAAGTTCAAACCAAACCTGAGAAGTTTGTTTATTAAAACATGAATGAGGCCACTCTCCTTTTCCACTTCTCTCCCACTCCTCCTCCTCTTTGATATCAGAAGGCATATAATACTTAATTAACACCTCCCGGCCCTCTGACAAGGCAACGGGATACCGCAGCCGTCTTTATCAGTCCCCTGCGGAGTGTTACTTCGCACTTATAGAACAATGCTGAGTTTAACAACAAGCCAGGCATTCAATTCAAAAGAGCACCAAGGGCTCGAAAATGTTCGCAGAATTTATGAGAGATTACTTCTTGCAAACTTCACAAAAACTCCCAAATTTGACGGAAAATAGATCCGTGTATATGAAAACAAATGCACGCATCTGATATATAAGTTTCTTAGGTAAGTTTACGTCCAAGTACATGTGAAAATAGAACGAATCCTTCCTCAATGCCCAAAGACATGAGTATATATCATCCAAAGAACGCTTCAAATTAGCGATCATGAAACAGCCTAGACATGTATGGAAATACATCAGTGTCAGAGTTTGCTTGCTACTAAAACTTGGCAATGTGGAAGCTTACATAGCTGCAGTTGAGACACATTAGCTATGCAGACTCCTTATACTGTGCCAGCTTGTGCCTTTGAATCAAACACAATGGGCCACATTGTTATAGGAAAACAGTATACAACAATAATCGATTAATCTGTGATTGGGACTGTGAGTGCGATTGTGACTGGGTGGTGTGATGTGGCAGAGGGCAGTTACCATCCCAAAGTGGATTACTTTCCCACAACAGCATGTCTCGAAGTGTTTTATTCCTTTAATACCATGTCAATTTGCCAGCAATTGCAATTTTTCTTAATTAATAATGAGTGACACATCATGCTTCTTAACAAATTATACTTATAAGTTATGGAACGTCCATGAGAAAAGTTAGTACCTGTTATCACTTATATTTAATTATATCAGCTATAAACAATCGTTCCCTCGACAGCCGCTCTTTTTTTGTCTTAGTAAGTTAATTAGACAAAAAAAAAAAAAAAAAAAAAAAGTCTTGTAGCAGAGAATCGTAGAACAATTGTGTTTGAGAGAAACTGGAAAGCGCAACCTGAAGGCGAGTCCTGAAGACTTTACTGGGGCGGAAAACCTACTGTCATTTAAAACGTGCTGACACCCGAAACTCCTTCCACAAATGTTAAATAATCATCTCCTGTACAGAAAACTTCCATTATATGCTTTAGCACTGTTAAATAACAACACATTTGTAATGCATTTATTAGCCTTTATCCACTGGTTAGATTTTGTGAATTGTCTGCCATACAAGCCCCTACGAATGTGTTGTTGCTATAGAAATGATAAGGAATCAGGACAAGTGCGTTAATGTACACCTGAGATTCAGATTAGAGCCGGCACGCCTGTCAGAACTGTGCTGTTATAGAAGATATACAGATTATAATTGGTAGTTAATGGAGTTTTAGACTGGCTTGTGAGAATTCTGGAGTGACTAAAGAATGTAGGCTTTTGCATTAAATCTGTCTCAGACCACCGTGTAAATATCAGTGAAAATCTTGAGCTAGATCTTGAGCTGATGTATGGGACTGGAGTTTCATTGGGTTTATGCCAATAGCAAATCAATACATGGATATAGCTATAAGTGCTTAAACAATTAGCGTAACGGTAATTGGAAGAGAGAGAGAAAAAAAAACTCCAAATGATATTAGTGCCTTTAAATCAATGCTCTAATCAATTTAGTGTTAAATGTGTTACAATATATGTGTGCTGTGGCAACAACTTACAGACAAGCTTAGGTCTTAAAGAAGAAAACTTCTGCTTTGACATCTGCATTGCATCACTTCAAAAAAAACTGCATTGCTATTAGGTAAATACTGACAAATGACAGAAATTTGTGGTATGTATAATAGTCTATTTAAAGCCACAGTTTGGTGCATTAGTTTGGCCACAGCTGACCTGGAAGTTGTAAATTACCCCCTGAATTAGTATCAATTCATTAAGTGAAACACACTACCACACAGCTTTGAAACAAAGCAATCCGAATGACAATAACGGCCACTGCAAATTTCATTCATTATGGGAAAAGAGTATTAGATTGGTTATTTATAAACCTGAAACCTTATGCTGGGACATCCTGAGCAGGGAAGTATGGAGCAGGAAGTCACAGGTTGATTTCCTCCTTCTTCTATTGCCATCCTGTTTGGGCATCCGCTCTATCCCTCTTTAAAAGCACAGCTGGGACTGAGGAGTCAACACCAGCTGGATTAAAAGGACGTCTGGGGCGACACTCAATCACACACAGGCAACTGGTGAACAGTAAAACAGCTAGGGGTCTGGAGAACCAGTGACCTGTTGGATTAGGTACATGTGCACTCAGCTTGTACTTTGTAGCACAAAAGTAAACACAACACATTCAGTCCAGTTCATTCTCTTGAAGGATATCTACCGCTTGTATGTGTGTGTAGAACCAGCAAACTAAAGATAAATCACTCGCTGCTCAGTTCTTACAGGTCAGCCAGTTCATCCTACTGAAGCTTTATTGGTGGATAGCATCGATATACTGCACTGGACCGTCTTTTTCGTTTACATCCACGGATAAGCTCATGAAGTGGTGAGAAAGGTGAAGATGTACATTTTTTTTCAAATCTAAACTAGGGATGTAATATATGAATACATTATTTGAAATGAACAGTCAGTTCTATATGGATACAAATACAGACATGAATATATACATATTTTTTAAAACTTGCCAGAAAGGTTCACATGACATCTGGTTAAGACTAGAGGTGTGCATTGCGAATCTCATAGGACACAACAAATTTGGACAAAAACCAAACAGGAAAAAACAAGTAGGTCATTAAAAAAAAAAAAAAAAATAGTGTCATTGGGTTGCACCCACTAATCTAAATTCATGTAAAAAGGGTATGTCAAAGACTTAACCCACAAGTTCCTAACCCTAGTTCTGTAAATGGTCTGCACTTTTATCCAAAGCGCTTTACACTGTGTTTCATTCACCCATTCAGACACACACACTCACACACCAATGGTAGCAGAGCTGCCATGCAAGGCGCTAACTTGTCATCGGGAGGAATTTGGGGTTCAGTGTCTTGCCCAAGAACACTTCGGTATGTGAAGTCATGTGGGCCGGGAATCGAACCGCCAACCCTACGATTAGTGGACAACCCGCTCTAAGACCCGAGCCACAGCCGCCCTTCCTGTACTACCTCCTGTCCTGCACATTTTAGTGTTTTCACCTAATCAGCTAAATAAGAGCCTTTTTCTGGGTTGAAGTGGGTGTACTCCAGGACCAAAGTTAGGAAATTGCGTCTTAAACTTGTCTAGGGTTAATGTGTCGAAAGACCAAAAAAGACCATGGGAAGTGCCTTCAGAACGTTTTCTGGACAAAAAAAAAAATAATTGAATCTAAAAAAGGAACGGATGAGCTGGTATGACATGCTTTACTCATTGATTATGTCACCCACTTCCGGTGTTCTGAAATCCATTTGTAGCACTGAGGACATTCAGTCAACTTTCATACATTATGTCAGTTCTACAGTGGCTACCTGTAATTACTGCCCATTTCATTCTCTCTATGGTAATGTGCCATTTTTACAGTGTGAGCTGGTTAAAAAGCTTTCGAAGCATCAAATAACCAAGAGTGAAAACTAGACCTTATCATATCTCAGTAAAAATAAAAATAAAAAGTGTACATATCTATCTCAAATATCTATAAAGCTCAATAAGCTGGTTAGTAGTTCCTTGGGAAATGTGTCAGGCCATCCAGTTCAGGATAAATGCATGGATGTGTGTTTATGTAAAGTATGATCCAAGCGTTGTGGTTTCCTTTGGGTTGCGAGACAGCCTTCCATTAGCCATGGCATTGGTTTTCTGGGTGTAAAGTGAGACATACTAGCAAACAGCTGGATTTCAGACCCAAACAATCAGGAGCAAAAGCAATAAGCAAAAGCATTACCACCAATGATGGCTATGATGGCTTTCTTCCGATGTGTGAACAGGTGTCTCACTTAAGCTGTCATCGCAAGTGGAAGACGAGAGGCTGTCAGAATAATCAGCAAGGAGGAATTTGATTGGATGTTCACCCTTTAATATGTCAAATGAAAGGGTGCACAATCCAGGAATGCCAGCTCTACCAAACAAGCATTCAAACCCATCTAAATATACAGTATATGCGTGTAATATTAACAACATTCATAATAGGCCTCCACTTATAGCATAGTTTCCGACGCTGTATTAAAAAAAAAAAAACATGTTTTCATGTATTTATATATATAATCTTTCACACTGCAAATGAGACCTGAATCTTGATAGCTTATCAAAATATCATGTACATGAATATAGTGGTATGTATCACATACTCACTATCAATATATGCCTAATTCATTCATACACAACATCCCTAATCACCTAATGAGTTTTATATGCAGCTTGACCGGGAACTGGGTTTAAAAAAAACATTTTTAGTCCAGAAAAAGACACCAGCACCTCACATCTGATGTCATCTTGAAGCACCAACAGCCACTGAGCTTAACAGACAAATAAGCTTATAACTTGGGCCAAAACTGTGATTTTTTTTTTACTGCAGGCCGGCTAATATCATGCCGGAATGTTCTTAAAGCCTCTCAAAACACAAAAGCCTTTAATGTCATCAAGTTCATCCTCACATCAAGATATTTTACACCAAGTGCTGGCATGCATGTCACGTTCAAAACACAGAGCCGAATGTAAAGTACTGTGCATCCTATAACTCACTCCACTGACTTACAGCTCACCGCACAAGTGAAAATTGCACTGGGGTTCAGGACTCTTGTGCCCTGAAATCCAGAAAAGCGGTTTTACAACGTGATGCAAATCAAAACAAGAAAATACATGTCAGCTTTCGGCATGAGATTCCAACCACAGCCGCAGTTTTCATTCATTAAAAAAGAACCCAGCCGAGTTGCTTATGCCACAGCTGCTGCTTTGGGCTGCGCTTAAACACATCCCATCAATATAGCACTTAAACATATACTACAGTACAGGACTGCACAATCTGGACAAAAACCCCCCAGTCAGCACCAACTGACCAGACATGCATTATAATCCAGATTTAAATTGGCCTATAAAAAGATGTTAAATATACATCTTTTTTTTTTTTTCCCATATTATCATTCTTTGCTTGATTTCGCAGTGGCCATCTTTTCTAAATACTTAACAATGATGTTTCAAAAACTTTCACTCCAGCCAAAATCTAAACAGCACCCAAAAACATGTTGTGTTTGTAGGGATTTCAACCTCACAGCAAATTAATAAACACATCATTTCTATTGGCTGGATAGTGTGTCAATGTCATGAATCATCGAAAAACACCCACAGAAACACTCATCTGGTGACTGACGCAATCTGTACAGCGATCATTCCCAAACTGTGACCTTCCACAGTTATTGGTACAGGCAAGCACATTATTGCGATAACGATTAACAAACGCTAAATTATGCATTACACACTGAAAAAATACATTACGTAATGAAAGCCTTCTGAAGGGCTTGAGCACTTCGTTCAGATTGATCTTTCATGGACACAAATACACTTAGACTTATACTTACTGTTGTCACTGTCAACAGAACAAAAAATGTATATGAACTATGCAGATTTTTTTGGGGTGGGACGGTGACGCGGCAGGTCCCGACGCCGCCCCACACCTCTGTGAGGCCTCTGCGTGACGTTTCGCATGTTCTCCTCAAGTCTGCGTGGGATTCCTCCGGGTTCTCCGGTTTCCTCCTACATCCCAAAAACATGCCAGTTGGTGTACTGGCTATACTAAACTACCTCTAGGTGTGAATGACTAGCGTCCCCATCCAGGATGTATTCTCAACCTTGTGCCCAGCGTTCCTGGGATTGGCTCTGGATCCCGACCCACATAAAGCACTTATGATAAACGTATGACGAATGAGATTGCTTTCGGATTATTTACACATCTGCAAAGCAGAATAAACTTAACCTTTTGGAGGAAAATATTAATAAAAGAAACCATCACAGAAATTCTAATGGTTTCAACTACAAATACCATTACAAACCATCGATATTACTGGTTCTTAACGGTATCCACTAGACATAACATGCCAACAAATTACCAGTAGAGACTCACATGGACCATTAGCGTTTCCATTAAAACCAATACAATTCCAATTACAACTATTAAAACCGTTACAACCTCTATGAAGATTTCTATTGTTTGTTTGTTTGTTTTTCAGCAGAGGGAAGTATGTCAGTTTTTGGCAAATATGGCCAAATTAAACTGGAAAAGTGTGTTTATAATGGTGTGTCTGAGGCAGTAAGATACATGTAGGCTAAACACTGGGTCAGTGGGGAACTAGAACAGTAGAAGAATCTTTTTAGGTCAAAGAAATGTTTTAAAAATATATGAATGAATGAAATGAACGTGTAATTAGTTGGAAGCTGGCTTGTCTGTTTAACTCTTAGGAAGAGACAGTATCTGTCAATCAAACCGCTTGTTTATCTCAGGTATAAGCTAAGCATAACGACCCATGTTTTGTCCGCTACTAAATAAAATAAAATGAAATAAAATAAAAACCCGGCATGTCTTGACTCACACTGCAGTGTTGCAGGACTTCACGAAGGTAAAACCGCCAGCACCAGTAAAAACTCACCGACTGCAGGAAGGCGAGAGTGCGCACATAATCTCGCTCGGTGTTCAGCAGCTCGTTCAGGACACACAGCCGCAGGCGAAGCTGGCGCTCCGAGTCTTTACACCTCGGCTGCTCGGCGTTTTCCCGAGCGCTGTCCTCCTCCATGTTCCCCGGAGAAAATCCTCCCGAAAACCCGATGCCACACTTGCGAAGACGCTGCCAAACGGAGCGGCGTGGATGTTGTCGTGCTTGTGTTGTTGTTGTTGTTGTGTTAGTGGTTCTAGTCCATTCCACCGCGCATCGCACACACCACGACAACCAGCCCTGTGAAAGCCTTCACCGTTACCTAGTCGATGAAATAAACTTTAAGGAAAGTTCAAACGCGTTTCGCTAGAACATATTTCCAGTTTGAAAGCCGGTAAAGAGACGAGACGAGACGAGGGAACCGTGTCTTCTTCATTAAACAGCGTCCTGAAGAGAAACAAGTGAGGAACTGAGGAGCTCGTGAACGCGCCGTGTTGGAGGCAGAAAGTGACACGCTGTTGTAGTTACACTGAGGAGTAAATCAGTCTCTGAGGAGACCAGACCGTCTGCTCCTTCAGTCCCGTCTCATGTTCGCACTCACAACACACTCCACACACACACACACACACACACACTACGACTTTCTCTTTCAAACTACTCGAACAACCTGGCTCTAGCGCTTCCTTCACTGAATGTTTGACCGTTATTGAGTAGGCTACACTTGAGGGGGGGAAAAAGGTGCCATCTACCACCCTGAGCTCTTCAGTCTTGTTTTTCCCTTTAGAGGAATCTTATCAACTGAATGTTTCCTTTCAGAACAGTTTCCAAGTTGAAAACTAGAGCTGTTTACCATCTGTAGAACTTTTGAGGAACCATTTCTTTCCTCAGGCCCTGCTGAAAGAAAGAGAAAAAAAACCTTTAGAAACCCTCACAGAATTTGTAATGGTTTTAATGGTTACAATGGGAATTGTATTGCTTTGTGTTGCCTTCTATTGGTGGCATGTTGTGTTTAGTGGATACCTTTAAGGACCAGGAATGGTTTTAATGGTTAGCTGATGGTGTGTAATGGTATTTGTGGTGGAAACCATTAGGATGGAATGTCTGTGATGGTTTTTATTGGGTTTAGGGTTGTTGTTTTTTCAGCAGCGGGTAAACATCTGAAATGACTAGATTCAAAATTCCGCAGCTGGAAACGTGTTCAAGACCATTCAAATCCCACAGGATTTGATCAAACTTCCTAGCTATTCAGATATTGAGACCTGAGGGGATGGAAATGAGGAATTAGGTTGTGGTGTGTGCGTCCAGGGGGCACAGTGGCCTAGTGGTTAGCATGTTTGCTTCACATCTCGCACACCAGAGTTTCGACTCTCGCATCCACCCTGTGTGCACGGAACTTGCATGTTCTCCCTGTGCTTCTGGGGTTTCCTCCGGGTACTCTGGTTTCCTCCGCCAGTCCAAAGACGTGTTGCAGGCTGATTGGCATTTCCAAATTGTCCAGAATGTGTGAATGTGTGTGCGATTGGGCCCTGTGATGGGGTGTCCCCTGTCTTGTGCCCCGAGGTCCCTGGGATAGGCTCCATGCTCCCCCGTGACCCTGTGTAGGATAAGCAGTAGGGAAAATGGATGGATGGATGTGTGCTTCCACTGTTAAGAGTGCAACCTGAGGCCCAGAAGCTTGTTGTTCATTTGGGCAGTAACTTTCCTTTCATGTCAGTAATACGTGTACACAGCTGCCAGGCAAATCATAGCCGGCTCACCAAGCGAGACCTTAACAATGGAAAGTAACAGTGACAAAAGAGGGAAGTGAGCAAAATAGTTTGCAGTGCAGTAAAGTAGATAAATCACAACATTTGACAAATACATTAATATAGAATTCTACATTGCATAATAATGCGTAAACTTTCATTCATTCATTCATCAGGGTTGTGGTGAAGCTAGAGCCTAACCCAGAATCAATGTAGTGTGAGGTGGGAATTCACCCTGTGTGAAACACACTCATTCACACCTAGGGGGAATTTAGACGAGCCAATTCACCTATTGGGATGTGGGAGGAACCAGAGAACCCAGAGGAAACCTACAAAGACACAGGGAGAACATGCAAAACTCCACAGACAGTAACCCGAGCTCAGGGACCCTACATCTGTGAGGCAGCAACACTACCCGCTGTGCCACAGTGTTAATTAATGCATAAACAATTATCTCTAAACAGAATAGACCATTTCTGAACAAAATCTGCTTAAGAGTGTTGTGCAAAGCATGCTGGGACAGAACAGTACTAACAGAATAGACTAATGGTACTTCCTCCTCACCTCCATAGTATTTCCAATATTCATATAGATTTGGTAGGTGCTTGCAGAGGCAGGTTTCATTTCTAGTTATGGAGACACTACGAGTCAGAAGAACACGATGACATCCTGAGTGCTAGCACCCGAAGAACAAGCTGCAGTCAGAGACCGTGAGCATCCTGTTTACCCACACTACAAAGAGCCCAGCAAAGAAATCAGTTAGCACAGAGGACATATCATGTTACCGCAAAACCTAGACAGTGAAAACTGCAGCAGAAGGCTGGTCCATTCAGAGTCAGTGCTGATGTTCAGGCTTATCTTACTTAGCCATTCAAAGGCACACAGCATGTTCTGACAACAAAGTTATCTATCTGGAATTAAGGAGTGAATTGATCTTTACCACAAATGGGTTTATTACACTACTATGAATTTGTTTGTTTGAATAATTAAACAAAAGGCAGAGGTTTGGTGTTGAGCCACAAAGCCTGGTGCAGGAAACCCTGCTGAGCAGCACATCATGTGTTTAGAGGACTCCATCTAGTGACTGAATTCAACACTGATGTATGATGTCACTTACAGAATGGTGAGTGTTGCATTGTTTTTGTTTGAATCCAATTTAAATTCAAAATAAAGATTTCAGCAGTTAAAAGGTAGGTGCTGTATTATATTTACTACTTACACAATTACTACATTACTCTAGTGAAAAATATTTTACATCTTTATATTTTATATATGTGTGTGTATATATATATATATTAATGGAGCAAGATTTAATGATCAGTTTTTATTTAAATATCCAGATTGGAATAGGCTCTTGTCTATTGAAAGGATGAATGTTTAAAGCATAACAAAGGGATTTCTTTGGTTATTGTCCAAAACAAAAAGGAAATATAATTAATTTTATAACTTTTAGATTTATTTTATAAATAAATTACAATTCATTTTTTAAAAATTCTTTGACACTGAGACACGGTGGTTGGGGATTCAAATCCCACCTCTGCCCTGTGAGCACGGAGCTTGCAAGTTCACCCTGTACTTCGGGGATTTCCTCCGGGTACTCCGGTTTCCTCCCCTGTTCTGAAGACATCCGTTGTAGGCTGATTGGCATTTCCAAATTGTCATTAGTGTGCGATTGTTCCCTGTGACAGATTGGCATCCTGTCCAGGGTGTCCCCTGCTTTGTGTCCCGAGTTCCCTGGGATAGGCTCCAGGCTCTCACATGACCCTGTGTAGAATAAGCGGTATAGAAAATGGATGGATGACACTGAATGTGACGATGCTGATATCAGATGAAAAGATGAAAAGTGAGTGAATGAAAGGAGTCAGAATTATCTTTAGACAGGCTACATTGTGTTTAAAGCACAACACAAGCCTTTTTTTTTTTTTACTGTTTATGTAAAATCTAACATTCTTTAATTAGCCCTATTGATGTAATTGGTTATTCCTCTGGTTGTCAGTTGTTCAAATCATGTGACGTGCACCACGATAGTGGGATTTTCAGTTTACACCATGCAGACCTGTGTTAAATCTCTGACCTTTGCGGGTTTTCAGTCGTAATCTTCTCATTTCACTCCTTCCACAGTGTCTTAGTGTGGTTTAGACATGACATTTCAAAACCTTCAATGACTTCTTCTTGAGCCATTTTAATGAGGACTAGCTCATGTGCACTGGATAATTGTCTTCGTGCATGACCCATATGCTCTTTAGATTTGAGTCAATGCCTTTCATTATCCACATTTATTTTTTCCTCGGTGTACAAAATTCAGCTTTCACTTTGATGACAAGTCAATCATGACAGTTCCGCTCCAAACTCTGACCACTGCTACGTTGTTTTCACTTTTTCCATGGGGGTTGCTCTATTTTATTAGTAAATAGACAAGCAACCCAGATTTTCCAACACATCACCAACAACGTTCTGAATAGAGGAGCTGGGAACCTTGAAGTCTGGGAACTGTAAGACTAGTAAGCATAAATATGTTACTATACATTCTCAAATTCTATTCATTCTGATATGTTATCATTTCTGTAGTAACCGCTCATTCACAGAGACTTGTATGGTGGACAAGCTGCATAATCGAAGCCTAATAATAAAAGGATTTTAAAAAATGTACAAACAAAAAAGATCATTGATATGGTGGAGCTTTCAGTAAGGAGATGTTTATATGACATTTATGGAAGGAGTCGCAAGTATTAGCACTTTGCCATGTCAGAAAGCCCACTGCCTGTTACAGAGTGTTCAGATCAGAGGCGTTTGTGCTTTCTGGGTTTAATCACAAGCTGCATTTTTCGTCTTATTAAATTCAAGAGAGAAAAAGAATTGACTGTTGATGTTCCACAACATGAGCTGTAAATGATTAAAAAGTATGACGTGCTGTTCATTAATATATTAAAACGTATCGTTGGCAAATTGCTGTGGAACGACAAGAATAGAACAGTTTGGGGGCATGCAATCATCGGAAAATAATCATCAATAACCCCATCACGGACTATTTTTCTATGAGAGCGTGCCTTGTCAAGTTTTATTCCTCGCTTAGCAACTTATCTTCTTTTTCAGATTAAATATTTACCTCCAAAAATGTACAAATATTGTGTGGTCTTAGGATCCACTCACTCACACTACAGCTTATGTAATAAAAACAGAAGCAGAAAATGCGAGGTAAAGTGCACTGGAAATTTATTAGCAATTTAAAGAAGTGATCATTTTTTCTAATCTTGTCTATACAGGTAACGTCTTCCGTTGGAGCCCCCATTAATGTGCTGCCTTGCTCTCATTTTGATTCTGCTGCATTCCTGCAGCCAGTGTGAAGCTTCTAGAGGTGTTGATCTAGAAGATCTGGCTTCCAACAACACATGGGTGATCGCCTACAGTTCAAGCTGTAGCACCACCTGCGGACTGGGCATCCGTACCCAGAGGCTCTGCCCTTTGGGGACTGACGACAAAGCGAACTCCCCGACATGCAGAGTTCGTCAGGTCCAGTGTTTGGACAACTGGCAGTGTGGGCTGCAGACACAAACGGCCACCGCAGGACAATACCTGGAGCTGGACTGTCTTGAGGAAGTCATGGAAGCCATGGGCCGCTTCGCCTTCGTGGTGTCGTGGCGCTTTGCACGAGGGATCATCACCACCAATAACCGCTTCTTCATACGGCGTGACGTTCCAGGGCTGGACAGGGTCATCCTGAATCCGGTGAAAGAGGAGGACGCTGGGACGTATCGCTGTGACGTGCTGGACACGTCTTACCACAGGGTGAAGAGAATGTATAAAGGACTGAAGGTTTTATCAGCACGTGTTCTGAGCCTGAACTTCACCAAGGGTTTGACCGAGTGGGAGAAACCCGGAGAGATTAATGAACCTGTCGTCACTGGGAAACCGTATCCAAGCAGCACCGTACGAAATGTAGTGCTACTCAGTTTGTCCATATCCATCACCGTGGCTCTGATTGTCTTCCTCGGTCTGTTTGCTTTTTCTTACTGGAAAAGGTCAACAAGGAAGGACCCAATTTCCCATGAGTGTTAAGGAAACCCTCGATGACTCACTAGCCATTTTGCATTACTTCTCTCAAATGCGCACACAAGCAGAGTAATGTTCCCTACAATTTTTATATTCCCATTTCATCACAACTTAAAATGTGTAGAATTACATTTGATTAAATTGCTGAACACGGTGTCACTTATCCGCATTACTTCTAAACCCAAATGAAGAGGAGTCAGGAATCTGAGACGCCGTACAACGCTGTCTCGGAAATCAATAAATAATGTTCACAAGGCAGCAGAGTAGCACTTTAACAGCAGCATGCAATATTAACTGCTTAAGTATGCAAACACATTGAACAAACGAGAGAAGAAAGAAAAAAAAAAAAAGGACATACACCACAGGGTAAATAAACTGGTGCTTTATTGAATTATAACATTAAAATTGTGTGCTCACCACAAACTCTCTCAATAACAAACCAGAAAAAGGTGCTCTATGAAGTGAAGCTACAATCTACTAACTTAATATTAAGGCAGAGAGAGAAGCCCAACTTCATCGTCTCACAGTAGAACGCAACGTTAAACAACCCAGGAGCAGTTTTGTTTTTTTCTTTTTATATTAGATTTTACACTTTTAAAAAAAAAAAAAAACCCAGCAAGCTCATTCTTGTTCACTACTCTTCTCAAATCCAGGGATACTCTCAAACACGTTCCTGGTTTGAATAAATAAGCCGTAAATCCTTTACGATACAAATCCTTTAAACATACACACACACGCTGACTTTATTCCAGAAGGTTCTAGACAGTATATAAATATTCTGAAATTAGTCAGAAAGACTAAGCTACTGTAATGATTGTGTGAAAAAGTAAATATAATCGACCAGTGTGTTTCTAGAACATTTAACAGCCTTCTGCGTGTACTATACATACCATGAAAGTTAATCAAATGTGCATCACATCACCCATGACCAAACTTCTGTGCAACAGGACGTTCCCAGATTTCAAGACCTCAGTAATCAAGATTTCGTCTCTTAAACAGTGCAATTCGAGCTCTGAACCCAGGGCCTCATTTATCAGTCTTTTACTAAAAAAAAAAAAATAGTGTACTCATGGCATACGCTAAATCTTCCAGTGATACAGCTCAGCCACTGTAGCATCATCAGCTACCATAGGCACAGACTAACCCTTCTTCCTTTTAGAGGGTGCCATTACTTTGGTCATATTTGTATTCATGGCTCTGGTTTGGATTGCTTTCTTTCTTTAATAATCAAACGACTGAGTTTCGCTAGACTTGCATCAAATCCGTGTGTGTAATTGAAATACATAAGTCATTGTTGATTATACGACTCGAAGCCCATCAGTTAAGGTTTAAACGAGCGAGTCTCCTTGTATGTAAATTCACACAAACCCAGGAGCTCGTGCAGGATATAAACGTTTTCCCCTAAAACTAACTGGACTGTCTAAAAGAGTCACGAATAAAACGTGTTCGTAACCGGCTTGATAAATGAGGCCCCATCTTCCTAAAACTACACACAGCAGACCAGCTTCCGCTTTGAAAATGAGTCACTTCAGCGCGTTTTTTAAACAGTTCTAGCAGTCAAATGGGTGTCGTGTCTGTGATTTGATCGAGCACGTTCTCTCCGACGAGAAAGAATGCTTCATTCCTAAGTAATAAACGGCACGGTGCTGGAACAGAGGGCCAAACACACAATAATAGAATAAGAATAGAGTTTAAAAGTAATGAAACATTTACTCCGTGCCGTTCAGATATCATTCAACGTTCGAGCAGCACTCGTGCAAAAGCATGCGAGCAGAACAGCCCGACTACAAGGTCAACGTAATAATGCTTTAATTTACAAAACGTGACGCTCCCTTGTATATTTCCTGGAAAATATATATATATATATATATATATATATATATATATATATATATATATATATATATATATATATATATATATATATATATATAAATATAAACTACAGCATTTTAGAAAATCCCACAATCGTGCTTTTTCTTTTCATCACAAATCAACAGCATTTTTGGATTTCGTGAGGCCGTGCGGATAGTTATTGACTTGACTGACAGCATTGTGTATTGCAAAATAAGAAACTTACTTTCTTACTGCGTCCTGCTCTGGTCGGACACAGCTAATCAATAATCACAGTTCAGCAGAAGTGCTAGGCGTTCTGATCGAAAGTACAATTAGCTCGAAGAAGATCTCGTCTTCAAATCCAAGCTGAATCTAGATTTTATTAGTCTACAACCTACAACAGCGGGACAGTGTAATAATGCATAAAGCTCAGCTTCTGGAGAACAGGATTCCGTTTTAACATGATGCCCATGAAGGAACCTACTGAAATGCAGCCGAGCGAGACCTATCCGAGTCACGTGTCGACGTCTGCGGACTCCCTCGAACGGCCCTCATTTCATGATGCGCGAGTTCTCGATACAATAGTGCAACTACTCCTAGTCATTCTGGAATGATGACAATAGACAACTACTGCACCAGATAAATACATTTTACTAGTCTACCCCCCACACACTTTTCTACAAGGTAGAAAACTCAAATTTTCGAGTATAAATCAAGCTTCTCGAAGGCATACCAAGGGTGCATCAGCTGCTAAAAGTAACAAGTCTTTGGTAAAATATTGCTTTGCTATTAACATGCTTTTTTTTCAGCCCAGTATCAACATGGAAGACTGCGGAGTATATAATCAAATATGCAGATTCAGCACACTGAATCTTGCAACGCTCATCCGACTCGTGCTTTGCTCCACAACTGAACAAGGTAAACATGAACAGCGAGCCCTTTGAAAGAAAAGGGATTCCGATTTAGTGTGAGCGCAAACGATCCAGCGAACTACAATAGAATTACGATACAATAAAATAAGCTGGTCTACAAAAGATCAATTGGTCATTATCATTGGCTGGTATACTGTAAAGAAAGTAAACTGAGGGGAAAAAAACAACAAAACAAAAAACAACAACATTTGCTTCAGTGTGAAGGTCTGGAAGAGGGACGATTTGCTGGTGTAACAAGTGATTACTGGAACATTCGTCTAGTATCCAAATTTAAGGCAATGTTTGTCCCTGGAGGCAGGTTCACAAACATTATATTAGGCTTTCGAGCACTGAAAACTGTTTGCATAAACAATAAGAGAAGCCCCTTTTGCATTTTGCCATTGCCAGTAAGGTGAAGCATGTGATGGCCAGCACTGTAAAACATCATATTAAAAAAAGAATAATAATAAAAAAATCAAATGCATCCAAATTCTTGGACAAATTCTTGCATTTCTTATTTTTTGTTTAAGATTCAAGATTTCTACAGCAGATGACATTTAAGTCGCAACTGAGCAGAATTCTTCGATGGTAAATTACTCGAACTAAAAGCAGTCCCTTGTTGAAAGTGGACTGGCCACATTCTAGTTTTTTTTTTTTTTTTTAATAAAATGATCAATCAAGCCAGAAGAAACGTTTCTCTGTTATGGGGATAAAACAGAATTTGAAAAGGCCTCAAATTTTACTTTCCTAACCAAAATGGACGACTAGAAATAGCAGCTTCTACTAAAGAAGCTTTGGTGTAAAAAAATGTAAAAAAGAAATTGTAATACAAGTGCTGGAAGAAGAGTAATCCACTACCGTGAATGCATCACAGCGTGGCCCATAACAGGAAACGGACAAGTCTGGTGATGTTAACCGATCCGCAGCGATGAGAAGCAATGGGAAAGGGCTCCTTAAAGGACAAACACAAGCTCTGTGACGGTTCTGTGCTTATCTCTTCCCTGATTTCATGTAGGAAGGAATGGCGCCCCGGGCGGTCAGGCCCTCGAAGCGCTTGTACGTGTAGTTAATGAAGACCCAGTCTTTGCTCTTTAAATCAGCTTCACTGTGGTTGGACACTACAGGCACTAAGAAAGAGGAGAGAGGAGAAGGTTAGTTAAAAACAATGGTGGTAAGTAAACGTAGAGCTTCAGGAACAGAAACGTTAACTGAACGTACATGCTGGTTGGAGGATGTCTGAATCTGGAAACTCGTCGAAGTTTGAAGTGTCGTCGATGCTTTTAATCTCGATTGGAATGGCAGCGGGTCTCTCCCTGTCAAAATAATCCCATTTGTCTTTAGACCCTCTAAGCTGCGAGTTAACTTAGCATGACTGTACACATGAGAATTATTTTGTTAATGAGCAGCTAATATGCTGTAATTCAAAAGGAAATGCAACACAATTCATCACTTCCGATATCTTACGGTGGGCTTGTGCGATATAACCATCTGATTGATCGTCCCTACACGATATTATGTTGCCATGTTATCCAGGGATGTTTATTCCAATTTTATACAACACTTAGTTCCATTTGATTGGTGGGTGTGTCTCAATCAGCTCCCTAGCTCCATGGGTTGTGAATCAGTATATCGTGTACACGGGTCCGGACCCTCTCTCACTACACAGTGGGACACTGATGACTCAGTGTCTGCCGACATGACTACATAATTTTATCAACAACAGGCAGGACCGAAACCTTTGGCATTATTGAATGTAAATATGTTCGCTTACTCACATGAGTTTCTGTTATAGTACTTCAAGCAGGATCGTAGGCTAGCTAGTTGATTTTTTAAAAATCATTAAACGCTTAAAAGTCATAAAAACAACAAACCATATATAGAACATTAAAAAAAAAAAAGTAATCAATTGAGAGTTTCATAACAAGCTTTCACATTTGTAGATAAGGTTGGCTGACCGTTTGTCCACCATTTCTTTTTTCGAGCTGAGAGGCTTCAGAAATGACGCCGTTTCCAGTAAGGGAACATAGTGAGCGTCGATTCATTGGTGCATTGTGAGATTTCTTTCAGGGAGCGAATGTTCCAGTGCAATGGAAGGATTCTGTGATCGAGACAGCCCTGAAAATGGCCGACTCCCTGATCAGTGTCCTAACTCAGCGGTTCCCAAACTTCCAGGGCAAGGCCCCTCAAATGGCATTAAAATTTGACCGTGACCCCCCTTTTGCAAGATGTCTTTAAAACACATTAAAAATACAGACTTCTGAATATATCCCCCTTTTTTATTAATAATTACATCTTACATTACATTAGGAATTGATTTTGTGTGTGTGTGTGGTTGTCTGAGAGTGAGAATTTATTTTTCACACCAAATTGTTGAGGCGCCCCCGGGCAGCCCCCACTTTGAAAACCACTGTCCGAACTAATTGAGACACACACTGTGTGCATCATTCTGCTCGTCTGTGTTCAGCACATAAAATTCCACTTCCTGGTTCAAAACGGTTACTACAGTAGATTTAGTGACATCATCAGTGGACATGGCAAACAACACTTTTCAGGAATATAACATCCGACTTATAAAGGCAGATTTCAGCTGAAGCATCTTTATTGGGAATGTACAAATGAACGTGAGCTAGCTAGCCAGCTAGCAGAGGTGCTACACAGAGTGTGTGGCTTCTTTGTGATCTATTCCCCCATTTGGCCACACTGTGTTCGAAATGTCAGTGATCCGATATAAATTTATTGTTTATAGAAGTATCGTATAAAAGCAGTATCGCAAGAGAAAGAGTGCGGTTATACTGATTACCTAGATTGCTGATATTTCCTGCTTAAATATTATATGACCAAACTTCCCAGCTCCTCGATTTAACATGGGATTATGCTGGTACAAGTTATCACTCAAAAATATGACAGAGTCATTAAATAACATTGTTTCTTATAATATTATAAAATGGAAAATTTTGAGCAGGGAAGAAAAAAATCTATTATATAGCACAAGCTTCTATAATAGCATAGAGCAGTTAAAGGTTCTACCTGATATGGTCATAGTCCACCCCTTCAAAGAAAGGATTGGATTTGAGCTCTTCAACTCCAGCAGCACCAATCCTGTTCTCACTCTCACAGCAGAACCTAGAACACACCACACCATTAATTCCTCAGGAACTCATGATATACTCAATGTTGCCAACCTGACAGCAATCACGTTATATGTATCAGACATGCGGTTATATTTGCCAGCGACAAATTTTACAATTTGTTATACCGCAGCGCTGTTGAGTTCTCGATTCTGATTGGCTGAGAGACATTCTGAGGTGTGCAATTATTTTTCAGTAAATGCGCAGTTAAAGTAGTTCCACTCAGGTCTTGATCAGTGATACAGATATCAGTGATAAGTTAACTGAAATAACGGAAAGTTAGCCTGCTGTCCACCACAGCACACAGATCTAACAACAAACAAAATGACACAATTTCCATTTTCCAGAAATAAGTAAGGAATAATTGACGATGGGCCGATGAATTGTTAGAAAAATACCCGAGGTGGTAATGAGGTCACAAAGTGAAGTGAAGGCTTAAGCCATTGATCTGCACTTACTGGAGAGAAAGAGCAAGAAAAAAAAAAGAGAGAGAGAGAAAGAGAGAGAGAGAGAGAGAGAGAGAGAGAGAGAGAGAGAGAGAGAGAGAGTACGAGAGAGCAAGTGTGATTGCAGTAAATGAGAGAGAAAAGACGGTGAACAAGCATTAATATTTATTTATTTATTCATTGTATTTTCTGAAGCAATAAAAAAACCAAACCAAAAAAAAAAAACTGTGAACAAGTAGATCTATCGATATTGATCTATTTTTTTTTTTATATTATCAGCATGAAACAAAACAACAACAACAACAAAAAAACATGTGATCAATCTCTCTCTCCAATAACTGCATATCGAAGGCTCAAGCCTCTGTTGCTAGCTTTAAAATGACGTTTTGGAACTTGAGATACGTAATAAATTAGTTCCACACCCATGAGCGTTTTAAGGACAAAAACCTGAAATGTACTGCAATAAAACATCCGATCAATGTCTTGAGGCGTTCTAACTGTGGTATAAGCGGAATAATCGTCGTTGAATTATTAGAAAATAATGCACACCCGAAGTGTAACGGCCATTCCGCTTCTCGTCGTGGCCGCATTACCACCTCGGAGTGTGTACTGATTTCCTAACAGTTCAGCGGGCCGTCGTCAATTATTCCTTTCTTAAGGAATAATACCATACATCAGTTTAGTTACATTTCATATTGATCGAACATCCGCAAGACGAGTTCATTCCTGTCATCACTTATGTTATAGCAGCTACACACAGCTATCCTCTCGAAGGAAACCGAGAAAAGTGAAGACTCTTCCATGACAGAATGCTTACCGACTGTTACAAAGCGCTAACGCTAGAGACTCCTTCCATTAAAGTTAAACAAACATTTCCTTACAAATAAAACGATGTATTTGTTGCTATGGTGGAGCGCATGTTTTCAAAAATCTGTTAATTATCAGCCTTAAATTATGCTGATCACCCACCATACAAGTCGATGTAAAGGAGATGATAACACTAAATTAGTACGAGCGCATTAATATAACCCTGTGAAGCACTCCTATGATTAGAAACACTACCAATTTCTAGCTAACGTGCAAGAAAAACATGTAGGTCTCTCAAGCATTTTGGTAGAATGTACACACAGTCCCCTCCGAAACTATTGGAACAGCAAGGCCAATTCATTTGTTTGTGCTATACACCAGACATTTGGGTTTGAGATCAAAAGATGGATATGAGACGAGAGTTTTTGTTTCCTGGTATGCATATGTGGGTTTGTTAAATGACATTCTGCATCAGACCACTGTAGACAATCTGTAGGCGAGCAAAAGTATTGGAAGAGAAAAGTCTTGAAGGATATTAAAGTAAATCATACTTAATATTTGGTTGCAGATCCCTTGCTTATAATAACTACATCAAACTTGCGACTCACTGACATCACCAGATTTTTGGCTTCTATTGTGATGCTTTTCCAGGCTTTTACCGCAGCCACTTTCAGTTGTTGGCTGTTTTAGGTGGTTTCTCCCTTCAGTCTCCTCTTCAGGAGGTGAAATGCATGCTCATCTTGGTTAAGCCCTGGCACTTGACTTGGCCAGTCTAAAACCTTGCATGATAATTCTAAACTCTCTTCTCATTTTCATCATTTGATCTCAAACCCAAATGTCTTCAGTCTGCACCAAAAACAAATGAACTGGCCTTGCCGTTCCAATAGTTTTGGAGGGGACTGTAAATGCTCAATAACACTTGAAGAGCAAATTGTACCTGAGAATAAGATCCTTTGCCTTCTCGGAAATGGGAACTTCTGGGGGGAAAGTCAGCGTTTCCCGCCAGTTCATCACCTTCCTGTACGTCTCCTGAGGAGTCTCTGAGCAGAAGGGGGGGTAACCTGCAAGCACACACCTAGTTGGTGAAAGACCTGTCTTCTGTTGGCATGTGGGAATCGAAATATTAACATGGGGAGTTCTATCTCACCTATAAGCATCTCGTACATGATGACCCCCAGGCTCCACCAATCACAGAGTTTATTGTATCCGTTCTGCAGAAATACTTCTGGAGCAATGTAGTCAGGGGTTCCAACAGTGGAGAAGGCCTGAAGTAGCACAAACCACTTGTTCACTATTACTCCTAACCAGACAGATCTACCTCAGCTTGCAAAACTAACACAAGTGTGTCTACAAACACTCCCAAGCCCATTCATCTACTCCAGTCCATGTAACAGAAGAACCTCTTAAAGCAGAGCAAGATTAATATCCCACCCTCATGCTGCTTTAGCACTTCACTGTACTGTAAGTTTACATCTCTTTACTCACCAGCTGTCTCCGGTTTCTCTTCCACGTCTCTGCTTTTCTTTTCGAGTTCATGTTTTGGAATGCTGCGAAGAAAAAAAAAAATTCAAAAGGTTCATTCAAGCAGGAGCAGTGGTGGTTTGGCGCTGGGTTACTGATCAGAAGGTTGGGGGTTAAAGCTGCGACGCTGCCAAGTTGCCACTGTTAGGGCCCTTGAACAAGGCCCTTAACCCTATCTGCTCCAGGGGCGCTGTATCATGGCTGACCGTGCACTCTGACCCCAACTTCCTGGGGTATGCGAAGAAAGGAATTTCACTGTGCTGTAATGTAACCACAATACATACTGGCTTTCATTTATGGGAGCAAATATTTGTTTGTGTGGCAGCAGTAAAAATTTCATCACAGTGTAAAGAAACAGGATATTACAAGTTATCAGTTCAGCACGCAAAGAAAGCGCTTCTGATGAAGCAAGCACAACTCATGCCGTTTTGTACAGCACACTGCGATTGGTATTTTCTCTTGATTTATTAGTGTACTCTGCAGTTGCTCCGTGCGTTTTGCTTCCCACACGCTCACTATCCACTTTATTAGGAACAGCTATAGACCTGCTCATTCACACAGTTAAGTAATTACCCAAATCATGTAGCAGCAGTGCAGTACATAAATGTAGATACAAGTCCAGAGCTTTAGTTAATGCTCACATCAAACATCAGAATGGGAAAAAGTGTGATCTCTGACTTTGGTCGAGGCATGGATGCTTGTACCGGATGGGCTAGTTTGAGTATTTCAGAAACTGCTGATCACCTGGGATTTTCGCACACAACAATCTCTAGAGTTCTGTAGGTGGAAATGCCATGTTGATAAGAAAGGTCAAAGGAAAATGGCCAGATTGGTTTCGGGCTTTCAGGAAGGATACTGTAACTCATAATTACTCTTTACAAACGTGTATGCAGAAAAGCATCTCAGCATGCACCAAACCTCGAAACTTGAGGTGGATGGACTACAAGAGCAGAAGACCACATTGGGTTCCACTCCTGTCAGCCAAGAACAGGAATGTGCATAGTTTTGCACTCAAATATGGTGCTGTGAAAAAGCATTTGCTGCTTCTTGTTTTTGTGTATACATCATACTAAATAGTTTCAGAATTTAAAATCTAAGATAAAACAAAGGCAACCTGAGTAAACACAAAATACAGTTTTTAAATGATAATGTTATTTATTGAAGCAAAAAAGTGATCCAATACCAACTGGGCCTGTGTGAAAAAGTATTTGCCCTTGTAGTTACTAATTCTCCAAATCTATGAGACTGCATTCATAATGGGGTTCAGCTGGACTAGACACAACCAGCCCTGATTACTGCAAACCCTGTTCAATCACATCAACACTTAAATAGAACTTTTTCAACAGCATGAAGTTGGTTAAAAGTTCTTACCCAGTAACACACTATGCCAAAGTTGAAAGAAATTCCAGAAATGATGAGGAAGAAGGTGATTGAAATACATCAGTCTGGGAAGGGTTACGAAGCTATTTCAAAGGCTCTGGGACTCCAAAGAACCAAAGTGAGAGCCGTTATCTCCAAATGGAAAAAGAAAAAAAAAAACAACTCAGCACAGTAGTGAACCTTCCCAGAAGTGGCCGCAAAAAAGATCATCATACCTACAGTCAAGCATGGTGGTGGAAGTGTTGTGGTGTGAAGATGCTTTGCTGCTTCAGGACCTGGGCAACTTGTAATAATTGAAGGAAACATAAATTCTGTTCTCTACCAGAAAATCCTAAAGGAGAATGTCTGGTCTTCAGGCCGCAAGTTGAAACTCAAATGTAACAAGACAATGATCCAAAGCATAGGAGTAAATCCTAATCCTAGAAGTAAGTGAAAGACTGATCTCCAGTTATCAGAAGCATTTGGTTGCAGTTATTGTTGCTGAAGATGGCACAACCAGATTGTACATTTAAGGGGGCAATTAATGAGATATACACAAAAACATAAGGAATCAGGAAAATACTTTTTCACAGCACTGTACGTACAGGCCAATAGTATGAGGAATAAAGCTCTACTTCTCCTATAAAGATGAAATCATGAACTAAGGTCAACTTTCTAAGCACAATGCCCTGAAGGCAGCATCAGGGCTGCCAGCACTTAACACAGCTTTGAAGCAGCAGAACTGCAGAAGAAACTAAACACTGTGTTAGGAACATTTAGGAACTACCCTTCTGTCAACAAGGATATCCTGAAATTGCTGCCACATGGCCAACCATAGTGTAGTGATTTTATTACATACTGGCAACGAATGTGAAAGAAGGCGACATCACTGATGCCAACACTGCTAACAAGAAAACTCTGACAGGACGACAGAGAAGGCACAATTTTCCACAATAACTCAAGCATATATACACAGTCTAAGTGGACAGCATGGCTCCATGCTAACAGCATAAATGATCGAACATGATGAGTATTCATTGAACTGTTTTTTAACTGCAAAAATGAACCTGGAATTATACAACAGCCTACATATTAGAAGAAAACATTAAGTACGCCTGCCACAATAACTACTTTTGTGGGACAATAGATTGTCCTGGACATAATTGCGATAACATAATAGCAGAACAATGCAAGTACACACTTTCAAAGAGCGATGAACTTTTTATTCTTAACAATATTCAGACATTGGAATTAGAGTGTCAAAAAACAGTTTTTGTCTTCTGATGAAAATGTTCTTTAAATTTAGTCAATATTTCGTCGTCATGTTTATTACTGTCGATTTTACTCTGATTAAAAAGGACAGAATGTTACTCGACGACATTTTAGTTGAATGAGAAAATGAAAACATTCAACTAAACATTCACACGTTTTATATATTAACTTAAACACGTAGCAACAAAAACGTGTGAAAACTGCCCTTGCTGTGAAAACCTGATCTCCTGAAATAAGAACATTACAACGAGTACACTACTGTAATACAATCAATCAGAGTTGGGTATAACACGTTACTGTACTCTAATGTTATGCATTACATTTTAAATGTATATAATTTGATTACAGTTACTGAGGTCAATAAAATTAGATTACTTGCATTGCAAATTTATTGCTAAGAAAACAATATTAAGTAAAATGCTTTATTAAAATAAATCACGTTTTGCACGACTGCGTCAGTTAATGCAATGCTTTCCTAACCGGGGTGTCAGATGAGAGCAGAGATGCAGTGGAAAAATCCTTCAAACATTTCTAAAATGCTAAAATGTGTATAAAACTTTAAATATACACGATAAATATCTGATGTCTGAAATAATAACAGATACACACATGCATATATATAAAATAAATAATTCCCTCCCCTTCGGCCTCCCTCGTCAACATCAGTACGCATAACGTACGCATGTGTTTAATCCTAATAATTAGCGTGTGACGATGCGTGTGTAATGCAAAAGAATATGGACAGATTTCTTAAAAGAAACACTCCAGATGCTTCTGGACCCTCATCTTCATTAGCATGTAGCTAATGCTGCCTAGCATTAGTGTTTGGGTAGGGTACCACAACTTTTTGAAAATTTTCAAAAGGGTGCTGTGTCTGAAAAAAAGTTGGGAAATGCAGAATTAATGATAAATGCGCTTTAATGAATCACTGGAGAATGTTCATTTGACAGCCATGGAGCAGACAGAAGCGTGAACGGCTAAAATGTTCCTGACATTCATTCTTATGTAAACATAATATGTGCGATACCGAGGTCAGCAAAAATGATCGAAGTCACGTCCGTATATCATACAATAAGTCGATAATGTAATTATCTTGACAGGAAGAAACATTCATATTAAATTCACCTTACAGCAACCTCTCTGTTGCATTAAGATCGGGAAGTTCATGCTTCATGGTGGACGACGTAAACACATATTTAGGGCTACAGAGAGCTGAGAACTGGCTAACACAGAGGTTCTCAACCTTTTGTAATTAAAGCCCCCCCAAGCCTCCTCTATCATGCGGTACTCTGCCCCCCGTGCCATATTGGAGGAGACCAGGTATAATGATATACGATATCATATCAAATCATATATGATATATATCTCCAATCTATAATCTGTTTTTGATAGATAGATAGTTTTTTTTGCTTTTGTGTTTTTGTACTTTTTAAAATTGCTTTTCAAAACTTTAATGAATTTTAAAAATAACATTACATTTATAAACCTATATAACAGACAGGTATGGGACATGAATGATTAAAAATGTTTATGAACACTATAACTACTTTGAACAAGAGAACTAGGCTGTAATAACATGGACTGTTTCACGTGTAAAACATGTTGCATTCAGTTCGTCTCGCATTCTAAATACATTCACATAAGAATGATGTAAATTGGGGCGAAGGTTGCGTCTCGTTACCCATGACATTGTTAAATCTCCGGCTCTCGGCTGCTCAATGAATAGAGCAGACGCAGAGAGAGGTGTGAGTGCAGTGGGAAAGCAACACCTCACGCTTGCAGAGATGCTAGGCACTTCTTCTTTTTGCACAAAAGTCGCTGAAGGGGTCTGAAAAGTCGCTAGGATGGCAACACTGGTCTGCACTGACAGCTAGATAAAAGGCAGGCTAAGGCTCTCACAACTATTACGTAAGGTGCAAACATTCACTGATGCTCAAGAAGGTAACACAATACATTAAAAGTCGGGGGGGTGTGTGTGTGAAACTGGGTCATTTGTGTAAATTCAGTTATTATTATGTCTTGTAGACTATATGTAAACATCTATGTCAAATAGGGCAGCATTAAATAAAAAAAACATGGAATTTCTATGATCCCTCTTAGTTATTTTTTTAATTATTAACATTGAGCAGATACTGCAAGGCGTACGTAAACTTATGACCTCGACTGTAAGTCTCAGGATTTACGTACCAGTATATGCAGTGGAAAAAACGGTATTGCACCATCGCTATTGAGAATATTACTTAAGTAGCACACGCTTATATACACACATAATAGCAAAAACAGCTGATTATTATTCCGCCTGATTTCATGGAATGTCTTGAAGCCAAAAACATATGGATGATTCATGGACGTTAAGTGTAAACACGGTTAAGTTCATTAACAGCAAATCTCTGCCTTCCCTTTTAAATCTGCCACTTTCCCTGAATGATGATTTACAGGCTACTGGCCTCAAAACCCCTGACTAATGGAGGTAGATTTTGTGTAAACAGCATCATATTTAGTGCAAAACAGACACTGCTGGAGGAAACTGATCCCAGAGTAGGAGTTGAGAGAGTACTCATGTTGAAAGTAAAACACCGTTACTGGAACAAACAGTTCGGGGATTATGCGGATGACTCAAAAATGTTAGAGATAACTGTAGAATGTAATACCACAATTAGTGTTGTTAAAGTAAAAGATATGTCGGCTTACTAAAATCGCTGGGCAGGCTGTGGTTGAGGTTTCTGTAGAATTCTGTCCTGTGAGCCTTCTTAAGCCCCGTACACAAGCCAAAATCTGATAGCTTCACATGGCCCTACAAAAAAAACAAACAAAAAAAAAAACACACACACAAAATCCCCATTGTGTCTACCTCAAACAGACAGAACTGATCACATTGCAGTGAGATAACAAGCACACTGCTAGGTCTACAACCAGCAGAACGATTCATGCAGTGAATCACTCGTCAGTTTATCCAAACTCTCGAAATGAACACAAAGTTAACCTTTGAATCCAGTAGCAGGTTGTCAGGTTTAATATCTCTGTGGATGAAACCCAGCTGGTGGATGGAGTCGATGGCTAGCACCGTCTCGGCGATGTAAAACTGCGTAGCCTCCTCAGTCAGCGTGTCCTTCTTCATCAAGAGTGTCATCATGTCTCCTGCAGACACACCAAGCACAGTGTTTCAGAGAAATGATGTGAACCCAATTTGATTCGACTATGCCATGAAAACAAAGGGATTCTTGTTCTGAAGACTGTGGATTCATTCAATTAAATGCATGACAAAGCACACTACATGGCCAAAACTATGTGGACACCTGGCCATCACACCTATATGTGGGTCTTCCCCAAAACTGTTGCCACAAAGTTGGAAGCACAAAATTGTCTGGAATCTCTTTGGATGCTTTGGCATTAGGATTTTCCCCATCACTGGAACTAAGGGGCACAAACATGTTTCAGCACGACAGTGCCCCTGTGCACAAAGCAATGCCTATGAAGGCATGCTTTGCCAAGGTTGGAATGGAAGAACTCAATTGGTCTGCACAGAGCCCTGACCTCTACCCCACTGAACATGCCGACTGTGAACCAGGAGCCCTCGCCTGAAATCCAATATATACCAGATTACGTGAAGTTTGTGTGTGTGTGTGTGTGTGTGCGTGTGTGTGTGTGTGTGTGTGTGATTGTTGATGCTTTTTTTTTTGCCGTCAAAATTTGCTTTGATAATTTGCGGAAAAACTACTTGAATTGCCAAAATTGCAATTGCATGAAGCTGCTTGCATGGTCTTTCACAGTAATGTTTCCTGGTAAATGAGACCTTTCTTTGCTGAACTTGTGTTCAACGTACGTGAATCGAAGAGGGCATTGGCTGAATGCGTGTTGTGATGACGTCACATGACGCAAGCTCCTCCGAATACTGCGGCGCTTGATTTTGCATTCATTTCTGTGAGCGCAAAATCCTGGAGGGACTGGAAATCAAAGACTAACCTTGGTAATGCACTTGTGGCTGAATGAGCACAAATACTCAAAGGCACCCTCCAAAATCTAGTGGAAAGCCTTCTCAGAAGAATGAAGGATATAACAACAGCAAAGGGTGGACTAAATCTGGAAAGGGATGTTCAACAATGACATATGGGTGTGATGGTCAGGTGTCCACATACCTTTGGCTATATAGTGTCGTTAGAGAGATATCAAAAGAACACACATTGGCGTTCATTTCATTTATTTGACTATGTTACGCAGCAAAAGTTAGTAGGAAACAGGGTTTATTTTCTCTGGTTGATTAGCAAGGTAAAACACCCTGTTGATGACATCACAGCCTACCCAGTCACTTGACTATCAGGCAATACCAAATGAAAACTATTCTGCTTGGCCTGGTGCTAGGATTACAATGATTTGTTGATAAAAGCCATGTTTAAATTTGCCTTAATGTCAATATTTTTCTTGACTAAAAATGCAAGCACTTTTAAACAACATATTAAGAATATGTGCCATTTTAAGCAAAGCTAAACAGACTAAAATCGAATTTGTATGGCATCTTGACGACGGCATTTTCATCCAGAGACCAACACAATGACTGAACTTTTTTAAATCCCTGCTTGAGTATTAATAAACATGACCCACCTCCAGGTAGGAACTCCATTATGAGGTAGAGGTTCAGCTTGTCCTGAAAGCTGTAGAACATCTTCACGACCCACAGACTGTCCGCCTCCACCAGAATGTCCCTTTCAGCCCGTATATGGCCAACCTAGAACATGGGAGAGAATCCGAGGAAGTGCTGCATGCCGCGCTGTGCCAGCGAATCAACATCCACCTAGTCTTAGCCTGAATATAGTTTGCTATATATTTACATCTTATAGTTTCTCTCCATCCTTCATTCGCATAAATGTTTTCCTGAGATTCATATATAGGCTACTACGACACAGTTTTGTTTGCCGTCAATATATTGTCACTAACCTACAATCTGGAGAACAGATGATCAATCAAAATGCTATATAAGGAAGCTGTACCTGTTCCTTCTCAAGCATATCAGCTTTGCGCAAGATCTTCATGGCATACACGTGGCCTGTGTCTTTCTTCTGAACCAGACGTACCTAGACATCAGAGAAGTGTGAAAGCCAAGTCTATATAAAGCCGATTTGCAAATAATTAGGAACTGATTTCCCAGACAAAACAAAACAACAACAACAACAAAAAACCCCGCACTTCTCCGAAAGCACCACGGCCAATCACTTTGAGTGACTCGAAGTCGTCCAATCCAAGACGGGTTCGTTTGAGCCGCAGGAACTCTGTCTCCTTCCTCGCATGCTGAGAACGCCGAATACGTTTCTACAGAAATACAGGGCAAAGCTGTCACCGCAGAGTTTTTTTTTAACATTAAAAAAAAACAACCACGTACAATAATGTGAGCATAGATGAACTCAATGGACATGAAAATTTCATAGCATTTTTAACTAGAATCAAAATCAATCAAATGTGACAGACGAAACAGTCAAAGTTTTAAGTAAGATTGCCTCCACACCTCTTCATCAGCTAATCCCTCTTGATCCATCACCTTCTCCAACTTCTGCTGCCTAACAGACACACACACACAGCATTTTAACACATCTGAGTGACCCGACAAGATGTTTACATAGTGAAAATGAATTGATTGCATAATACACTTTTCTGACATGTTGAGGGTATCGTCAGTGCTGTTATAAGTAAGCGATCATCCACGGCTACGTGTGCATTAAACAATTTTAATGCATGACGTGGAGGCAAGAACCATGCGACGTGACACGAAGAGCATTCAAATCGTGTAACACACACAGCAGTGGACTATCCCGCTTATACCATGGTGACTTGCCAGCACTGACGAGTTAAAGCTGTTTGCAGTGCAAAATTTGATCGAAAGGATACAAATAACGGTTAATAAATAATCACACAAATTCACACATTTAAAATCTGTATCCTGTGTTCATATGGTTCTGTAAAGCTGCTTTGAGACAATGTCCATTGTTTAAAAAGCGATACAAATAAAACGGAATTGAATGTTTGTTAGTTATTTTATAAACGGGTCATTACATCAGAAATTCTGCCCGCTCTAAATCATACAAGTAAGTTTATAAGTTTACATTTCTTTGAATGAATCATAATAAATAGTTTTGGGAGAGAGAGAAAAAGAGAGAGTGAGAGAGAGTGATAATAATGAAGCTGAGAGTTTAATTGTACATTACTATAGTTACAATTGTTTATAGGCAGTGCATTAATTAATACGGTGATTAATAATAATCCCTTACAGTTACATAGTGCTTTTCTAGACACTCAAAGCGCTTTACATTGTATGAGGGAAATCTCCTCAACCACCACCAGTGTGTAACATGCACCTGGATGATGCGACGGCAGAACACCCACCACACACCAGATATTGATGGAGAGGAGGGGAGAGTGATGTAGCCAATTCAGGGATGGAGATTATTAGGGGGCCATGATAGATAAAGACCAAGGACCTACTCTTTTACCATAAGTGTCCCGGGATTTTTAATGGCCACAGAGAGTCAGGACCTCGGTTTAATGCCTCACCCAAAAGATGGTGCTGTTTTGCCATTATGGTGTCCCCGTCACTATACTGGGGCATTAGACACACAGACCACATGGTGAGCTCCCCCTGCTGGCCTCACTAATACCACTTCCAGCAGCAAACTTAGTTTTCCGCAGGAGGTCTCCCATCCAGGTAATAGCCATGCTCAACCCTACTTAGCTTCAGTGGTAAACCAGGCGAGAACTGCAGGGAGATATAGCTCTAGCTAGAACCATTCAACAGTTTGAATGCACACTTTCCAATCAGAATAGACCATTCAGACAGACCACAGTATACAACTAAGTAACTGTGTTATTACATGCATGAATAAGTTCATAGTTGGTCATTTAATAAAAGAGATGGGTGAAAAATTAAAGGAAAAACTTGAAATCAACGTGTGGAGAATCACAGTGAGTACAGATGCTTCCAAATCTGTGTTCTATACGATACAGTTAAGTAAGTAACTATTTTATCCATGCTAACATTGCCAACACGAAAATCCCAGCAGAATTATTTATTTATTTATTTTTACATGATGTGTCCAAACATACAGGAAGAAAATAGCAAAGCAAAACTCTGGTATGAACTTTACTTACTAATAAGCAGCTCTGCCAATTTGTAACTGACCCGCGCCACCACGGTCCTGCACACTTGTTTTCCACTGGCTTGTCAAAGTTCAGCTAGATAAAGCTGACATGAATGCGCAAGTTCTTGCCAACAAAAGCAAACATGTCTTTCAAGTCCTGGATCCGCTTCAGTGAAGTGGCTTTCCCACAGGGAGAATATTATTCTGGTTTGGTCTGACTGCTGCTTTAGGTGAGGAAGCCGAAACGTGTAGATTTCAGCTGTCCCATAATCGTCATAGCGAGAAGTTATAAATGCACAAGCGCTACGGCTAAACCACAAACTGCACCTCTGCTCTTTGGCTTCAAGATCGCAAGAGGAAAAAAAGAATTCGAAGAGATTTTGAACCAGGGTTCATTATTGGTGCTGGATGGTAGTAGCTAACCTTGAATGGAAACCGTTGGATTTACGTAGTCTGCATTAAATCCATAGGACAGAAACAATAGAAAAGTAAATAGAACTGTAAATGGTGATTGAAGGCACACATTCAATGAGTGACGTACATGCATTAGTGTGATAAGGAAAAACTACACTTTTTCCACTAATATGTACATTTCTGCACCAAATCCTTCATTGAATTTGTACATTTATAAACTGTGGCAGTAATTCAGACCTAGTTATATAAATTATACTTAACTAAAATATTCTCCAGGACATGGTTGGTATTAATCTAATCCATATTTTCATAGTTAACAACGTGGTGACATGAGCAATATAATACAGGAAATAACATATATGATATCCATCCATCTTCTACCGCTTATCCTTCTCAGGGTCACAGGGGAACCTGGAGCCTATCCCAGGAAGCATCGGGCACAAGGCGGGGTACACCCTGGACAGGGTGCCATCCATTGCAGGGCACACAATCACATACACATTCACACACTACGGACACTTTAGACACGCCAATCAGCCTACCGTGCATGTCTTTAGACTGGGGGAGGAAACCGGAATACATGGAGGAAACCCCCTCAGCACGGGGAGAACATGCAAACTCCACACACAGGGCCCCGGCGGGACTCGAACCCCAGACCCTGGAGGTGTGGGGCGAATATGCTAACCACTAAGCCACCGTGCACCCTGTATATGATATCAAGGGGGTAATGAGGCCATGACGCGAAGTGGAGTTACACCTTGGGTGTGGCGTTACAGAGTCGATTATTCCGCTTATACCACAGTTACCACACCTCAAGACATTGTTCAGATGTTTTATCGCAAGACATTTGTCAGGTTTGTGTCCTTAAAACGTTCGTGTGTGTGGAGCTAATTTATTACACATCCCATCTCAAAGTTCCGGTTGCTAATTCCAAAATGTCATTTTAGAGTTAGCAACGGAGGCTTGAGCCATCGATACGCAGTTATTGGAGGGGGGGGAGTTGGAGAGCAAGAGAGAGAGGGAGAGAGAGAGAGAGAGCGAGCGAGCGAGCGAGCGAAGGAGAGTGAGAGAGGAGAGAGAGATTAGTTTTTTTTTTTCCATTTCATGATGATAATTTAAAAATACACCAAATAAATAAGTAAATAAATAAATACTGATAGATCTGCTTGTTTTTTTATTGCTGCAGAAAATACAGTGAATAAATAATTAAACACTGATGCTTGTTCACCAGCTTTTCTCTCTCAATACGGCAATCACATGCTGCTGTTAGATCTGTATGCTGTGGTGGACAGCAGGCTAACTTTTCCGTTATTTCAGTTAACTTGGCGAAGTGATATGGAACTGTATCACTGATCAAGACCTGAGTGGAACTACTATAACTGCGCATTTACTGAAAAATAATTGCACACCTCAGAATGTCTCTCAGCCAATCAGAATCAAGAACTCAACAGTGCTGCGGTATATAAGGTTTTATAACTAGCTTATACATGTGTGAGAGACCACCTGATCCAGACGGGAGACCTTTTGTCTTTGTTTCCACCGACTCATTCTCTGGAACCTAATTAACATACAGCACCCTAGAGAGATCCAACCAGCTGGGGGTCCATCCTGCAGTCAAATACTTTATGGGTTGCATGGTATACTGGTACTACGGTAGCACTGCGATATTAAAGCTTCTAAATACCACAGATGACACTGTATTTTTTTTTTTTTATAAACAGTAGTACCATCACTATAGTAGTACCGTAAGTAATGTTGTATGTGTGGCAGTTAATACTATTTTCGCTAAAGTGTTACATCTCGCTGCTTGTGCGAAATACACAAGGGTTAGTGACACTTCACTTAACCTAAATTCTTTACCTTAAGCTTTAAAGCTTTCCTGCTTGCTAGTAAATAATGTGTGTATATAATAAAATTAACAAAGTCTGATGATAAGCAAGCTAACAGTTATTTATTCCTTGTGTTCGTTCTTAGTACTCGGAGGACAATTTCCACTCACATGATTTCATTGCTCTAGGGAACACTAGATGAAATATGTGGCACATAGAATCAGTTTCTTGCCAATTGTATGATTGTTCTTGAATTTTCCCCAATAGTCAGTTATTCATTCTCAATAATGAAATACTCAGAGGAGTCTGTGCTTCTGTTAATGTGGTTCATTTTCTAGATTTGAATTATGAATGAACACAATATTTCATGGTACCATGATGCTTCAGGTGGTATTGTATCATAAGATATGCTTGTGTGTATCGTGCCAACACTATTCTCTTCCATTTGGTACTCTTTTGAACAGGATGATTGATATAAATCGTTATTTTGTTTAAAGATCTTTTTTTTTCTTCATTCAGTAAGGTCTTTCAGATGCTACATAAGATATTTCCCCAGAAGACAAAATAACAATTTACATCAATGATCCTGTTCAAAAGTTTACACCCCCCATGTATCATACTGCCTTCTTGAGAATCAATTCTGAGTTATTATTGTGTCTCGTGGACTATATGTAAACATCTGTTATGTGAAAGAACATATTCAAAACTAAATTACAAACAAAAATGCAATATTTATGATCTTTGATTGTTGTTGTTTTTTTTTAAATTATTAACATTTTGAAGATTCTGCAAGGCGTATGTAAACTTGTGACCTCAACTATACATCATTCATCTCCAAAATGTCTTTAAGAGTCATTAAATGACCACCCCTAGGATGAAACAGAATCTCTTACACGGGGGTCTGGAAAAGGGAATGAAAGTCGTTGCTTTCCTCTCTCGACATGCATCAGACTCCCTCAGGGTAGGAAAACGTCGAAAGAAACTCCACTGCATTGTTGAGATGCTCAAGATGTTCACATATCACTCAAACCCGCTGGACTGGTTTATTGGAAAGTGAGCTTAGCTAATCACGTACAGCCGCTTGTGACCATATAGGAGAGTCTCACCTCATTTCTCTCTCCTCGTGCTGGGAGATCAGGTTGCTGTAGAAATTCTCCAGGGTCACTTTGGCCATCGTGACCCGCTCCTTAGTGTGGTTGCTCATGGAGGAACAGGACGTCTGACCCGTCATTGCCATGGTTACCTGAAAGGTTACGACAGACAGATTGTGGTGTAAGAGCATACACATGCCACCAAGTAGAGTTTGTAGATTTATACCATTAGAAACTGAAAGAAAGATCACAGATCTTTATACATACATACATACACACACACATACACACACAAACACACACAGCTGGGCAAAAAAAAAAATGGGTCAATCCCAAAAATGGCAAAAATATGAAGCTTTTATTGATCTTAACGACAAATCACCGGTCCGTAAATTAGCAGGAATTAAATAAAGGCACTCCTGAGTCCTCCGGTGCCACCATTTGCTCGTTTATGTTTGCTGCAGTGAACAAGAAGCAGGGAAATTTACTTATATAGTCTTCTTGTACGCAAAGAAAAATGTTTGATGTAAAAGAATAATAACTAACAGGTCATGGTTGTCATAAATATAAATAAAAATCTGTCTGCAAGTTTACACACGAGGCTTAAACATTTAAAGAAATCAATTGGAAACGCTATCCCATGCCAAGTTTGTTTAATTCTTGCTCATTTTCTGACCTATGATTTGTTGTTAAAACCATTAAAAGCTTAATATTTCGCCATTTTGGCCTACACAACTATTCTGTTCCTGAACTAGCTGTGTAACTATGCACGACCTTAAACTTGAGCAAAACAACTGTTATTATTTTACCTACTATCTTGCAGCGCTAATGACTCCTTGAATGACACCTTACAGTTTTCCGAAGGTTGGAATAATTTACTATGTCTTCTCAAATATCTCCTGTCATCACAGCTGTATTTGGCTACATGATCCAGTGTTACTCAGGTTACTTCAAACGCAGGTAGACAATGCTGTGTGCTTGCATTAATCACCAGAAAACGTGCATGATTAGTAACAGCAACGTCTCACTGCATCCAACTACGTCTTTTTTTTTGTAATATTAATGTACAGTATCTCACAAAAGTGAGTACACCCCTCACATTTTTGTAAATATTTGATTAATATCTTTTCATGTGACAACACTGAAGAAATGACACTTGGCTACAATGTAAAGTAGTGAGTGTACAGTTGTGTAACAGTGTAAATTTGCTGTCCCCTCAAAATAACTCAACACTCAGCCATTAATGTCTAAACCGCTGGCAACAAAAGTGAGTACACCCCTAAGTGAAAATGTCCAAATTGGGCCCAATTAGCCATTTCCCCTCCCCGGTGTCATGTGACTTGTTAGTGTTACAAGGTCTCAGGTGTGAATGGGGAGCAGGTGTGTTAAATTTGGTGTCATCGCTCTCACACTCCCTCATACTGGTCACTGGAAGTTCAACATGGCACCTCATGGCAAAAAACTCTCTGAGGATCTGAAAAAAAGAATTGTTGCCCTACATAAAGATGGCCTAGGCTATAAGAAGATTGCCAAGACCCTGACACTGAGCTGCAGCACAGTGGCTAAGACCATACAGCGGTTTAACAGGACAGCTTTCACTCAGAACAGGCCTCGCCATGTTCGACCAAAGAAGTTGAGTGCACATACTCAGCGTCATATCCAGAGGTTGTGTTTGGGAAATAGACGTATGAGTGCTGCCAGCATTGCTGCAGAGGTTGAAGGTCAGGGGGTCACTGAGCCTGTCAGTGCTCAGACCATACACCGCACACTGCATCAAATTGGTCTGCATGGCTGTCGTCCCAGAAGGAAGCCCCATCTAAAGATGATGCACAAGAAAGCCCACAAACAGTTTGCTGAAGACAAGCAGACTACGGACATGTTTTACTGGAACCATGTCCTGTGGTCCGATGAGACCAATATAAACTTATTTGGTTCAGATGGTGTCAAGCGTGTGTGGTGGCAACCAGTTGACGAGTACAAAGACAAGTGTGTCTTGCCTACAGTCAAGCATGGTGGTGGGAGTGTCATGGTCTGGGGCTGCATGAGTGCTGCCGGCACTGGAGAGCTACAGTTCATTGAGGGAACCATGAATGCCAACATGTACTTTGACATACTGAAGAAGAGCATGATCAGTATGCAGTATTCCAGCATGATAACGACCCCAAACACACCTCCAAGATGACCACTGCCTTGCTAATGAAGCTGAGGGTGAAGGTGATGGACTGTCCAAGCATGTCTCCAGACCTAAACCCCATTGAGCATCTGTGGGGCATCCTCAAACGGAAGGTGGAGGAGCACAAGGTCTCTAACATCCACCAGCTCCGTGATGTTGTCATGGAGGAGTAGAAGAGGACTCCAGTGGCAACCTGTGAAGCTCTGGTGAACTCCATGCCCAAGAGGGTTAAGGCAGTGCTGGAAAATAATGGTGCCACACAAAATATTTGCACTTTGGGCCCAATTTGGACATTTTCACTTAGGGGTGTACTCACTTTTGTTGCCAGTGGTTTAGACATTGAAAAGCCTGTTAAGTGATACACATCCCCCGTGTGATGAAGGTAGGACGAAGTAAGATATTTGGGACTTCTGAGACAGAAAGGACAGTCCAGGATTTAAGCACAGTCCAGGATTTAAGCACATTTAGGAAATCCCAATCAGTCTAGAATTGATATTAAATAATAAAAACAACAACAACAACAACAACAATAATAATAATAATATAACAGAACAACATAGCTACAACATAACAGCACTTTGAAAAAGTGAGGGGAAAAAAAAACCTCACCACCACTGTGATCTTTAGCAATGTCAGTCAGAACTGGTGATATGAGATCAAATCAGTATTGCAATATATTAGAAGACCAGACAATTATTAGATATTTGCTACGATCCAAGCTGATTGCAAGCCCACAATCACATCTTTCCATATCAGTAAAACGCAGCCGGTAAACACTATGTTCATTCTTGATATGATATGCCCAAACAGCTGCACCATTTTAATCATTAATCTTTAACCTATTAATAAACTAGAATTTAAATCAGCGAAACATGTTTAGTGAGCTTTCATAACACGTTCATAAAAACACGCCAGAGATTGGCAAATCACAAATACATTTTTTACTTACACAGGGTGTTTTAAAGAAGCGCGTTTATTATGCAGCAAGCTGATTCCCAATCTGATTGGCCAGAAGGTGTCGAGTAATTTTCTGTAACAGCAGCACTGGCAGTAGTGCCGGCTGTATCGCGCTCGTTCTTAGGTGGGAGCATTTTTATCAATCAGAGGGAAGATGCTCCACGTAATCTAAGATGAACAATAAATGAACTGAAAAACATGGTATTTAACCCATAAAAACCTATAATCTTTAATTTGGTGAACCTTTCTGTAACCTTCCATTTTTGGAAGGAGTCTCCAGTGTCAGAGGTAAAGCTGTTTCGGTTTTTAAAAGCTCTTTGTGGTTTGTTGGTAACAGGCCAGGCAGCATTTTTTTTTAATTAACCCAACAAAAAAAAAAAAAAAGAGAGAGAGAAAGAGAGAAAGAGAGAGAGATAAGGGAGTCTGCCATTTTAAAGGCCGTCTCAATCACAAAACCCTTCAGTGCACCGGAACGTTTGCTCCCTAAAAAAATAAAAAAAAAATCCCACAATGCACCACTAAAACCAGGGAGAATCGATGCTATGTTCCCTTGCTGGAAATGGAGTCATATTTTCTGAAGCCTCTCAGCTCCAAAAAATGATAAATTTTAAAAAATGGCAAACTCTCAGCCAACTTCGTCTACAAATATAAGCAGTTTGTTATCCGTGTTGTAATTCTCAAATCATTACTTACATTACAGATTTTGAACTGAATTTTTAGCGTTCTATATATGGTTTATTTGATTGTTTAGTAATTTTTTTTTAAATCCACTAGCTAGCCTACAATCCTGCTTCAAGCACCGCGACAGTCATGTTGCCGGAAATTGATTCATCAGTGTCCCAAATTTTAATGACCCAGGGTCCTTACCAGTGCATGAACTCGTGTAAACGATACACTGATTCACGAGACATGGAGCTAAGGAAATGACAGAGACTTGTGAGGGAACAGTTCTTTAAAGCGCACCTATTATGGTTTTGAAACGTGCCTAATTTTGTCTTAAAGGTCTCATATAAAAGATTTACATGGATTCAAGGTCAAAAAACACTTTAATGTGCTCAACATTTAAACTGCAGCATAACCTTTTTACACTAGTGTCACAAACGACTCGTTCAACGATCCATTCTAAATAATTCATTCTAAACTCCTCCTTTCAGAGAGCTTACTCTGCTCTGATTGGTCAGATGTCCCAGTGTGTTGTGATTGTCTACCGTTGTCAGCGAGCAGCCAATGAAGACCAGAGGCGGGGCTTTTTGTTACAAACCTACGAAGGTCTGTACAGGAAGTAAACCTGGAATTACTAACCACTCGTTTCAGCCGTTTGTCGTGCCCTTTGATATTTTCAACTTTGCAGACGTCTTTACATTCACAAACAGCTAGAACACTACATGAAAGATAATATTTAACAAAACAAAAAAAACATAATAGGTGCACTTTAAAGCTGCTATAACACAAGCGATAACAGGACAAACTTGTTTCTCCAGATATTCCACAACATTAAAATGTATAATGTGTACAATAATACAGTTTGAAAAATAGCACTTGTTGACAAATTGCTGCGGTATAGCCAGAAGAATAACACCCTTCAGGACCTGCTGTTAGAAAAAAAATGTATCAAAAGTTTATAAAATAAATGTTAAAAAACAAACAAAATAAACAGTAACACTAAGTGTGTTTGGAGTCAAGTCACATCCCACCTCTGCCTAGACTACTTATTATTGTATGCATGTTGGTGTACTACTAGCTACTACATCTAGGATAGACAGATAGATAGATAGATAGATAGATAGATAGATAGATAGATAGATAGATAGATGTCAACGTTAACAGAAGACAAAATTGTAATACTCGGACAAAATCTGAGCACGTGTTATTTCTGAGTCTCGTTTAGTATCAGTGACTTTAAAACTTTTCCACCATTTATTTCCTTTTCTTTGTTTTTCCTCGTCGCATACTTTATTAACAATGAATAAGTAAATCTCATACATAATACGGCTTCGTGTGGCGTCACTGTTCTGTTAGCAGAAACTAAACACAGACACTTCTATCACCAGTACATTCAGGCTCTTTACAGCTTATTCTCAGTCTGCTTTATCAGCGTTACCCATCTAACCATCCCAAAAACACCTTCACTGCCTACACGAGCGTTCTAACTCGGGTGTAGACACCATTGTTTAACACGCTACACGTAGTGACCTAGATGTCAGCCAGAAAGGTATTTAGGATACAGCCTCGCGGATTCTTCCTGAAGCGAGAGAAGCGATAATAAAACTGAGAAAAAAAAACTCAAGTACCAAACATTGTACCAAGTACCAAACAGCTCAACAGAGAAGTGGCTAGCAACAAGGCTAACTTTACATGAACTAGCTAGCCAGGTTTCAGCAACAACAAAAACAACAACACCGGTTATTATGTCGAAGCATAACGCGACTTCCGCTAGAAACCCACAAATAATTGCGTAAGTATCAGACAGCTAGTGGCGTCTTATTAAAGCCTGAGAACCAAAATCTAGAAAGTGTCGCTGTCTCTAGAAAACATGACATCACAGCTTAAAAAAATGCTACGGTGAGTTCAGCAGCTAACTCATATCTCTCTCTCTCTCTCTCTCTCTCTCTCTCTCTCTCTCACTCACACACTATATATATATATATATATATATATATATATATATATATATATATATATATATATATAGTGTATACACACAAACATTATGGCTGCTCCACACAACAGTCTATTACAACCAACTGAAGTAAAATCTTGTCGTTTACTTCATAATCCATTTCTTATCTGTTATCTGGACAACTTTTTTTTAATGCCTTACCTTCTACTCGACCTCCGACTGATTGCAGTCTACTTGTAGACACTGATCATTATTTCCTTCTTCCGAGTCGCTGCTTCAGGAGCGAGTCTCCAAAATAAGAGTCTGACTCATGCGCCATGCAACACACTACATTAAGAGCCTGGGGAGTAAACTTTTGAACAGGATGATCGGTGTAAAGATGTAAAAAAAAAACAAACAAACAATTTTTTAAATAAATAAATAATAAATAATAAATAAATAAAAAAAAATAAAAAGAAAAGAAAAGACCCACCTCTTCCGTGAACACCTTACCAACCCATAATAAATAGATAAATAACAATTACTCTGGCACATACACCTCTACTCTGCACACTTTGCTTCTTCTGGAACTCAATTAAAGATATTGTATGGTAGCACTACTTGTATTGTTCTCTGCTTGATATATCGCTTTGCTTGTATTCTCTCATTTGTAAGTCACTTTGGATAAAAACATCTGCTAAATGAATACATGTAAATGTAAATATAGGGGGTATAATTACTTACGTATTTCGGCTGGTTCGTCGCCTTGGAGAACTGCTTTTTCTTAGCATGTTCAATACTGTTTTTCCTGTGTCAGTTCACTTTATTGGTGAAAATGTCATGTGAATAGCCTCATTGGAAATATATTTACTGAAATATATATATACACACATATATATATATGTGTGTGTGTGTGCATGTATGTGTCTGTGTGTGTGTGTGTGTGTCTATTTTATATTTCAAAAAGAAAATGACTACTAAAATGAAATTCTATTAAACAATGTTCATTTGATGGGTTTTTATACTGCCAGCAAGTTCTGAGTCAGCACTTATCTTTATTAATAAGCTCAACAGTTTGCATACCTGTTAACCTGCTAATTTATTTAAATATATATCATGAAAACAGTAAACTTGTTTAACTGTTGTGTCAGAAATGAAAAGCTCGAACAGAACAACGCTTAAAGCAGCTCCCTGCTTAAAAATCCTACTTGTTCTTATTCTGAAGAAAACAACATGGCAGTGAGGCAATCAGACAACCGCAAACATTTATTGATCAATTTAATCAAGTAGCAAAAAAAAAACCCCATCTGGCTAAGAAAGACTACCAGTTTAACCAGCTCAGTGTGTGTATCCAGTGCTGGTAGTTGGTAAATCCAAACTGGATTTTTCAGCAGGGATTTGTAGTGTGTTCACACACAGCGTCCTGCACAGGTCCTGGAGTAAGCCCCGTCCTACACACTGTAGTGTTTCCCATGCTCACAACACATCTGAGTCAACTAAGCTAATTAACGGCGCTTCCTGAGTTAATGTAGATGTGTTAGAGCAGGGGAAACATTCAAACAGAAAAAAAATGCGTACTCATTTACTAAGTTTTGGTAACATGTGGCCTAATTTCAAGTGCCTGACAGCTTCATCATCTACAATTCTTGCCTCCACCACCAGATGGTGGTGAAGGTACCGACAAAACGGAACTAAAGTTCTGCTCAGGATCTTGTAGGTTTTGAACGACGTACACGGCATAACCGGAAGTTTAATATTACATGGAGGGCTAATATTATAGGTGTGCAGAGAATATTTCTGGTCTTCATCAAAACAAATCATAACCATAAATATTTCTCTCGCTTGTCTTTTTGCTTTAAACTTCCACAGAAAAGAAGAATCAACCATATGAAGAAGATAAAGAAGGTTAGCGTCCCTTATTATGACGCACAATGTTAAAATAAATAAATAAATAAGAACAGAAAAGCACCCACTTAAGGCAATACAAGCAAAACAGCTAAGCGATAAAACAATTTGCTTGGTCACAGCTGTATTTCCATGGATTGTCTGGTTTGGGACAGGGGATGTGAAATATGGAGCTGTATAAGAGGAGGATCTGGAATTGAATCAGATCTTCCTAAATGCACTTTATTCAATGCACCATCCATCCACTACACCATTTCTCTCTAAATCCCAGAACAGTGAATGACTCACTATTATTAATTTTATAATGTCCTTTTTCCACAGTTCTGAAAATCTCCATCACAGGAGAACTCATCAATAAAGTTGACATGGCAAAACAATTTTGTTATACTGAAATATATTAAATCCATTGAAGTCAGAATTTATTTCGAAATAACCTGAAGCATGACACTTTTATTTCTTTGGGGAGTAGTTATAAAAGACACTTTCTGTCAAAATGTCTGATTGATTTATGACCCCGCTGTAATTTGTGAGTTCTGTAGGTCATGTAAATTTATGACCTCTGGTAACTCTATTGATCTCTATGTGTTGTCTGGCTGTCAGAGATAGGGAATATTTATGCATGTGTTTTCTGGGTTTGTATTGAGTAGGATGTCCACCCCCTGAATGATTCTGATGTGTTTATGTTCCATCCATCCATCCATCCCGCTTATCCTTTTCAGGGTCACAGGGAAACCTGGAGCCTATCCCAGGGAGCATGGGGCACAAGGCAGGGTATACCCTGGACAATCACACACACATTCACACACCCATTCATACACTATAGACACTTTGGACATGCCAAAGTACCCGGAGGAAACCCCGCAGCACGGGGAGAACATGCAAACTCCACACACACAGGTGGGAATCAAACCCCGACCCTGGAGGTGTTTGAGGAGTCAAATGTGCTAACCACTAAGCCACCGTGCGCTGTGTTTATGTTAATGTGTTTAAATAATGGTTTAAGACGTTGTAGTTGAAGGCACTCTACAACTATCTGTTATAATGGCTGCTCCGAGAACTCCTAATACCCCTAGAAGACTGATGTGTATTTCACCAACAGATACATGAGAGAGGACCTGACTTTTGTCTTCCGGCACGGACTCATGTATATGGTCATCCTAGGAAACATCCATCCATCCATTTTCTATACTGCTTATCCTACAGGGTCTCGGGGAACCTGGAGCCTATCCCAGGGTGCATTGGGCACAATTACACACCTATTCATTCATACAGACACTTTGGACATGCCAATCACCTAGTATGAGAATGAGAAAAGGGAACTCCATATTAATGAGGCTATTCACATGAAATTTTCACCAGACATCAGTATTAATTCAAGAAATCCAGATATATAAAGAATTCGCAACATTAAAATCCATAAATAAAGTTGTGTGTCATAAAGTGGACTGACAAAAGCATTGAACACGCTAAGAAAAAGCTGTTCTCCAAGGCAAGGAACCAGCTGAAATATGTAAGTAATTATACCCCCTATATGTGCAAATTAATATCAGCTGGGTTAGTAAATTGATGGTCTTTAAAAAGGCATTTGGTTACCAAGGTGTCACACAAGAAACATCTCTTAAAAAGCATCTCGGTAAAAGCAAAATTGAACTGTTTAGCTGTCATACAACACACCATGTTTGTAGATGAAATGACACCGCACTTAAATCACCCTTAAAACACTATACCAACAGTGAAGTTTGGATGTTGAAGCATCATGGTGTGGGGCTGTTAAATACAATATGTTTAGAAGAAGGGGCCAAAATCACACCTGAATACTGCGGCCGATTAATTTCTTCATACAGGAAGCATCTTGAAGCGGTCATTACAAACAAAGGCTTCTCCACTAAATATTAAATACATTTCAGTTAGCGTGTTCAATACTTTTTTCCTGTCGTTCCCCTTTATTACACATAACTTTATTTATGGACTTTAATGTTGTGAATTCTTTATATGTGTGGATTTCTTGAGTTAATACCAAAGTCTGGTGAAAATTTCATGTGAATAGCCTCACTGGAAAAATATTTACTTTTTTAAATTTTTTTTTAAAGTGTTGTGTAAGAAATGAAAAGCTCGAACAGAACAACGCTTAAGCAGTTCCCTGCTTAAAAATGCTGCTAGTTCTTATTTTGAAGAAAACAACATGACAGTGAGGTGATCAGATAATCTCAAACATTTATTGTTTGACAATGTCACTTCAAAAGTACAACAAATAAAACAAATAAATACATTTTAAATAAATAATTAGAATGCCGTAATGTGCTCAGGCCGTTAGCATGAATGCTGGTTTTGTGTGTGTGTGTGTGTGTGTGTGTGTGTGTGTGTGTGTGTGTGTGAGAGAGAGAGAGAGTGAGAGAGAGAGAAAGAGAGAGAGAGAGAGAGAGAATATATACGTACATACATACATACAGTTGTGCTCAAAAGTTTGCATACCCCTTGCAGAATCTGCTAAATCTTAATACTGTTAACAAAATAAGAGGGATCATAAAAATCCCATGTTGATTTTTATTTAGTCCTTTCCTAGATAAGCTATTCCACACAACAGATGTTTACATATAGTCCACAAGACAATAGCTGAATTTATCAAAATTACACCGTTCAAAAGTTTACATACCCTCTACATCTGCTACAGCCTCGTTGTGTTTATACTCGCACTCTTGCAACTCAAACTTTCAAACTTGTAGATTTATCAATTTATAGTATTTTACAATTGTATCGTTTTTTAAAATAAAGATTGAAAGAGTTGTCGGAAGCTTAGTGGTGGTGATGTTGAAGTCAAGCGACCGTCGTGTAGTTCGTTTATAGCCTAACACTTTGGACATGCCCATCAGCCTACCTTGCAAGTCTTTGTGTGTGAAAGTGTCTGTTATAACTACTTTGGGGCAATGATTGCATTCAGCTGCGCCTAAAAAAAAGGAGATAAGGAAGTATTTTTGATGAAGATGTCAGTGTCTCAGCCATATGTCTTAATGGTAATTTGTGGCTTATAGAAGGCGTACCTTCAGTTGTTGGTTGGTGCGGTTGAGAAGCTGGATCTTGTCAGTGCGCTTCTTCTCTTCAACCTGTCGCCGGTCATTTTCTCGTCTCTCAATTTCCTCACATTTAGCCTTCTGCTCATTTAACTGCCTTTCCAGTTCCCGCTTCTCATTCTCCAATTCTGCAATCTGCCCAAGTTACAATTTCGATTAAAGAAGCTCTATGGTTTTTAAAAGTGAAAGTTAGAGAAACAGGGATGAATAGGAGTGAATACCTTTTTCTCAGTGCCTTTCTTCTGCTGCTCAGCCTGCAGAGCTTTCTTCATGCCTAAGGCCACACTGCTCTCATACAGGGTCTGATAGGCAGCAATGGTCATGCGAGTCTCATCTCTCACTCGTAAAAGCAGCACTCCTCTCTCAGCACAGTTGATGGTAACTTGTCTGATGAGCTCATCTAAATGAATAAGAAATTGGTAAATATTAGAAAGGAATGCATTTGAATATGTTGCTATTTAGGTTTAGTACTAAATGTGTAAGATGTTTTTTTCACAACCCAGTTGTGTCAAGAAGCTGCAGATTTCATGAAAGCAAAAACAAACAAAAAACCCTTAACGATTACACCTAAAACATTTTTTCGTTGATGTGTTAGCACTGATAATGGACTGTGTCTCCTGTTTGTTATGAATAATTTACCAATAATGCAGATTATGTAATCATGTTTGAATGAGCCCTTTCGTTAACCTACCAAAGCACTGTGTGTAGAGCTCTCTGCGGGCAGGGCAAATGCCCGTATCTCTGGCCTGTCTCTGCTGCAGTTTGAGATCCAGTGTCTCTTGCAGATGAGTGATGTCTGACCGACTGCACTGCGTGCTGGACACCTGCTGTATCCACAGCTGATTATTCTCCATCCATTCTCTGCAATACATAAGTTCACACGTAAGCACTAATACAGTGGCACATATAATTAGTACAACTATGGAAAAGCAGGACGGCCTTACCTTGGTGGTAGGATGGAATTAAGAAGATCCTCTGTTTGCTGTTTAATGGCATTAGATGAAGGTCTTTTGGGTTTGGGTGGAGGTGGAACTGGATCAGAGATGGCGGGCTGCTGGGGACTCGCCTTCAGAGACCAAGCCTTAGGTTGGAAGTGAGAGATTTTCAGTGTTATAAAGGGGGAAGGATTGCTGGTTGATTTCAGGTAAATTACAAATTTGTTACCATGAATAAAATAACACACTAGTCAGCTGTCATCAACAGCAACTAAACAGAACTGCCTGATATTGCTTAACCCGTAAGAATCCACGGTGACAAAGCTGTCACAAATAATGATCTGGGAAGGTCCTTTTAAAGCTTTATCCCTGACTTTTAACTCAGGAAATCCCTAAGTGACATCTACGGAACATCCAGGTTAGGTATGACATCATTTCCAAATTGGCGGTCTGCCTGCTTGGCACATGATGCAGTGTCAGTAATTTTTAAAAAGGCTTATTTTTGATACTAAAGGTATGTTTCAACCGTTTTAACAATTGTAATATTTTAATAACATGTCCTATATTACACTGAACCTGTTTGTATCACATTTCTTGAGCAAATTTATATCAAACAAGCTATGAAAATATCGTCGTGACATGTACGTCACATCGGGCTGTTAACCTTAAAAAAGTAGGTGAAAATGTTGATGTGACGTCTTTGTCACATTAATTAACATGGTGCAAAAATTGTTTCCACTGAGCATTTTTTTTTTTATTTATTAACAGCTTTATCGCACAAGGTACATGTTTTTACAATGTTGCTGCACTATTTACATGTTTAGCTTGTTGAGAAGACCCCCAGTGTGAGGTAATGTTTTATTTTTATTCAGTTTGCACATTTTCATGTTTTAATTTGTGGGTATACATATATCATTTTGATATATGTTATGGAAATGCAAGTAAAAAAGGCTGTTTTTTTTTTGTTTGTTTGTTTTGTTTTTTGTAAAATTAAGTTGTTGTATAACTACATAACTATAACTATCAAAGTTACAGTTTTGAGACATGTTGTGGAAAAGCTAATAAAAAGGGAAACCAGTGTCAACTCTGAAAAAATTGTTGTTGTTAAACCTAATGGTCACAGTTATGTTGTGGAAAAACAAATAAAATGCTAAAACTGTATTATTTCTGAAAAAGATTTTTTTTTTGTTATCCCTACCCAGCAAAGTAATCATTTAATATATGTTGTGGAAACGCACATAAACAGGAAAATCTGTGTTATTAAGCAAAAAAAAAAAAAAAAAGACAATTATTATTATTTTTTTTCCAGTTGAGGAATAAACGCCCAATGTAACATACATGTAACATCATAAATGTACTATAAACGCCCAACATGACGTGACATACATGTAACATTACAGATCTTTCACAAGGAGAGGTTGTAATTCAAAAATAATTTCAGAACTGTGTTCTAAGTGGTTCATTTGGTCGGTTTCATATCCCCCATATGTTTCCCATAAGGAGAAACGGGTCCGTGTTTTTACGGGTTAAAGTTGGTCTCATATGGAAATGCAATTAGCATATTTACCTCTAGTTACATTTAACTAACAAGAGTTGCAGCTAGTCAGCGTTACCTTTGGTGAGTTCTCGGTGTTCTTGCTCACCAGCTCCGGTTTCTTGTATTTGACCAAAGATTCAATAGGAGTACTCATGGTCATATTTGTTTGTTTGCACTTAAGTCTTCGAAGTAATCAAAAGTCTCAAACAACGCTATTTTGGATAACCGTCTGAGTAGCAGAGCGCATATATAATCTCTGCGTCACTATGGCAACGAGCGTCATAGCTGACACCTAGATGAACACGTCACAGTTGGCTTTGTGACTGTACGTCATTCCCTTCAAATGCTATTGATGTTTGAAACATGTATACCAATGTCATGTCCAACTATTGAACGTCCAACTTCGTCAACTTTATGCCAGTCAGAAACTATCACGTTAAGCTAGTAAAATATATTGCACTGTATTATTTAAATATTGCAAATTGTGTTTAGTGTACATTGTATTGCATATACATAGCACACAGTATATAATATATACTTGTATATTCACACTACTTTATTCTCTTCTATTTGACAGTCCACAGTTCAGAAAAGAAATAAGTCACTCAAACCACGCTGTTGCAAAGAGACTGTAATTGAACTAAACTAACAAACATGTAACTGTAAGGAGACCTTATATCAGTTCAATAACATATGATATCAACAATAACATGCAATAAAATTTAGTCTAAACCAGGGCCCCCCTAATGGCATTAACATTTGACTGAGGCCCCCCTTTTGCAAGATGTCTTTAAAACACATTAAAAAATACAGACTTCTGAATATATCCCCCCCTTTTTTTATTATTAATAATTACATCTTTACATTACATTACATTAGGAATTGATTGTGTGTGTGTGTGTGTGTGTGTGTGTGTGTGTGTGTGTGTGTGTGTGTGTGTGTGTGTGTGTGTGTGTGTGTGTGATTGTCTGAGAGTGAGAAAGAGAAAACATACATTTATTTATTTTTCACACCAAATTGTTGAGGCCCCCCGGGCGCCCCCTGGCGGCCTCCAAAGGGGCCCCCACTTTGAAAACCACTGGTCTAAACAAAGTTGTTTTTTTGTGTGTCAAGCTCTTTTTTGTGTGGGACTGTGGGAAGGTTAATATTACCCTCAAATCTTGCTAATTATTCATCACTGGAAATAGGCAGCGTTTAAAAAGAAATATGGAGCAAATCATTCATCATTTTGCAAAATGGACACCACATGACAAAAGTACGGAAGCCCTAAGCGGCCATGCATTTATTTACTTTTCTCTGTTGTTTTCTCATGAGCTTGACATAACAAAAGTTATTTTCTCATAATCTCGACTTAATTTTCCTGTTTACTGGACATCCATCATCCCGAAGTCAGTGGGGTTTCTGAATGGTTTTTTATTTTTTATTTTTAAATGTCTGAAATAAGGTCTGTGGTTAACACAAGCTGAAGATATGTTCACGTTTATACTACGCCATAAAATACATCAGTAATACCTGTCGTGGAAATTAGACAACAATCGCAGACTCGTCCTCTGAATGTAAAAAAGGTTTATTACAGAAAAATGGTTAAGACAGGATAAAATAAAGCAGGACAGATGTGGGCATCGTGGTGGGGCGGAGTCCAGGTCGGGACCGGCTTTCTGCAATTAGCACACTGAGAAACAGATGAGGACCCTGCCTGACATTTTTTCTCTCTTTTATGTGCCTCACTTTGCCATTCAGCAAATGCCTTCCAGTCTGCTAAAAACTTCACTCTTTGTTTTAGGGGTCTCTCTCTCTCTCTCTCTCTCTCTCTCTCTCTCTCTTGCTCTCTCTCTCCTTTGTCTCCAAATTAAATTTCTGTTGTTCTAACTGTCTGAGACTAAAACTACCTTTTTCTGGGAAAGCACATTCTTTAACCCATACATCATATTGGTTCAAACAGCCTTCTCTGTAGTTCACTCGCATAAATGTGATATTAGGACCAACATATGAACACCCTGTTAATACTATAGCATGTGTCACAGGATGTGCTTTGCTACATGTTTTTCCCATTATTTATTTATTTATTTACTTATTTATTTATTTATTTATTTTTACAGCTTCTGTAACGTTCAAAGTTTTAATCAATTTAACATGCTATGAAAATCAAGTGAATAAGCATTCTCGTGCACAAACAGAAAATGTTCTGTAGGGGTCCACTCACTGGCCCAATGAAGGTATCCAATGAGGTGACAGAAAGTTTCCCACGTGTTCCTGTCTTTTTGAAGCGATGTGAACATATTTAAATTTGTCATTCCAATTCTGCTTGACTCTCTTAAATTAAATCTGACTCCAATTGTAAAAACCTCGATGTTGTATTCATTACTTAGTTATTCATATTTTTATACTTTTAATCTTCTATACTTGATTCATTCTAATTTATTCTATACTTTATATTGTGCTCGTTCATCCGGATTCCGTGTCGAGTGTTGTGCCGGCCGTGCGCCGGATCTCATGGTCACAAACTCGCCAGTCTTGGTCATCAGCCAGAGATAATTGACTAATACTATTTAGACCAGTGGTTTTCAAAATTGGAGCCGCCAGGGGGCGCCCAGGGGGCCTCAACAATTTGGTGTGAAAAATAAATAAATACATGATTTGTTTATATATATATATATATATATATATATATATATATATATATATATATATATATATATATGCATTACTATAACATGATATTTGTAACAATACATATTAAAATCACATTTGCTATACCTAACTTTCTAATTGCTAAACAGACAAAACATCAACATAAAAAGGGGGATATATTCAGAAGTCTGTATTTTTAATGTGTTTTAAAGAAATTTTGCAAAAGGGGGGCCTTGGTCAAACGTTGACGCCATTTGGGGGGCCTTGCCCTGGAAATGTTTGGGAACCCCTGATTTAGACGACCGCCCCATGCTTACCCTTTCCTACATAGTACTTTATTAGTCCCCTTAGATAGTAACACTTAATTTCTAACTAGAACTAGAAGATACGACCATATCACACCAATATTATCAATACTGCATTGGCTCCCAGTAAAATCTCGCATTAATTATAAAATACTTTTATTAACCTATAAAGCACTAAATGGTCTCGCGCCACAATATCTAAGCGACCTTTTGGTTTTATATGATCCGCCACGCCTACTTAGGTCAAAAGATGCAGGCTATTTGACGGTACCTCGAATAGTGAAGGCTACAGCAGGGGGAAGAGCTTTCTCTTATAGAGCCCCACAGTTATGGAACAGTCTTCCTATTAGTGTTCGGGACTCAGACACAGTCTCAGTTTTAAGTCTAAGCTTAAAACGTATTTGTTTACTCAAGCCTACCCTGACTAGATTCTGTTCTACTACTTCGCAGTCATAATTATCTTTTTTCTCCCTCTCTCCTTTCGCCGAGCCCCACACGAATTTATGGAGATACTAGAGATCCAGATCCTTTCTGCCTCTGGATGGAGCTCAAATCTTCTTTAATTCCAGACTGCTGGGACTACGGCTGCTCTTAACGCCATACAGACTTCATATAAATCCATAATGAACTTTTTCACACTAACTGTTGTTACCCAGATGAGGATGGGTTCCCTTCTGAGTCGGGTTCCTCTCAAGGTTTCTTCCTCTTAAAACATCTTAGGGAGTTTTTCCTTGCCACCGTCGCCACTCAGTGGCTTGCTCAGTTGGGATAAATTCGCACCTTTAATATCTGTATACCATGTTGATATTTCTGTAAAGCTGCTTTGAGACAATGTCTATTGTAAAAAGTGCTATACAAATAAAATTGAATTGAATTGAATTGAATTACAATAACGTTATTTATAGCCAGAGGTCATGACCACTAAATCTACAAAGATAGACCAATAATATCTGAGTAGAATTAGCTTTATATAATCATGCCATAGTTTCCTATGTACACATTAGCTAGAAGAATATTACAGTAACCAGAGGTTTAGATTTCCCCTCTATTTAGACTTGGTCGATCAACTTTATGTTGTCCTAAATGGATATTTCCCATCGAGCGTGTACACTCTAAGTACACTTAACTTAATGCCAAATTGTTAGCTTGTACTAACCTGGTCGAAGATTTGCTGTAACAACGACTTACAGCAATTTACTAGAGACAATAATTTCAGAATAATTCAGAATATAATCAAGTCTAATAATTTATTTAACCAGGTATGAAAACATTCAAATCCAATACTACTATTAATCAGAAAGAATTACATTCAACATTACATTCCAATCAAATTCAAAACATAATAACACAACATAAGAGAGACAATACTTACATACCTGGTAGAGAAAAACTACACACAGTGATCATGTGGGAGATCTCTCTACAGATTATCCAAATCTTTGGCCAGCTCTCCCCTAAATACCCAGCTGTTCAGTGGGTCCACCAAAAGGTGTTGTTTATGAGTATAATTTGATGTCTGTGGAAGGATGCACGTTATTTACATACAGGGGGTAATTTGAGTGAGGGATCCTTGGAGGGTATGCCTTTGATGGCATGTAATATTTTTATTTGAACTGCTGTTGAGGGAATGAGACCATATTTTCCAGTTGCACTGAGACCTTTTCTATAATAGGTCTATACATACATACATACATAGGTCTATACATAAAGCAAAGTATAGGATACGTTAACTGTACCAACTGGTAGACTACTTTCCACTGACTTAAATTTATATATATATATATATATATATATATATATATATATATATATATATATATATATATATATATATATATATATATAGACTATCTAATGTCAATACAGAACAATTGTAAAGCTGTTAAGACATGTCGGCTGTTGAAAAACCATAGGCCTATTTGACGTATTAGATGTATGATTGATCTTTGATATGAGATGCAGAATTTAGATTTTACTGTTTTATACATTCAAGAGTTTTTGTATGACTTTGTATTCCAACTGTCATTTCATTAATACATTTTTAAAAATTTAAATTAAATTAAGTCCCATCCACAAAGCAGGAGATTTGCTCCCAATAAAATTGTATTGTGAGAAAACAAAGTTAAGTCGTGCTCACGAAAAAACAACAAAGAAAAAAAATTATAATGCTTGGCCGCTTAGGGCTTCCGTACAAATTGATGAATTACGTTTTATTAAATATGTTAATAAATTCTACACCCATGAACATAAGCGAAGGTTGTTGTGAAGGACACTTGACCTATGTTTGAAATGTTGTGTGCTTTTACTTTACAGATGTATATGTAAATATAATATTTTCGGAACACAAACAGCAGCCCCAAACACGGAATCACCCGTCACACAAGAGTGTGGGAAAGTAACATGTACTTCCTAAAATACCACTACCGTAACTGTATATAAAATAGTGCGCAATGCCGTAATACATTGAATTAGGGGGCGGTGTGTTTCAGAAGCACACAGCTGGGACCTAAAAAGCAGGAAGTTGGTTAACCGTCAGCGTGTGCGCGCTTTTTCTCTTCCTCTCCCACCGCCTGCTTTATATCATATTCAAGTTCATTCTCTTTATCTGTCTCTCTGACTCCATCCATCTGTCCGTCCAGTCCGGTCCATTCTCCATCACCAAAAATTTATCCAAACACAGAGGAAGCCACCAGACATTAACTTCAGAACGGTTATATATGTATATTTAAAAAGGTAAGGACAGTCTGTTAATGAATTCCTATAACAGCTTAGCAGAATTTTTTTTAAAAAGCAAAGCATCTTAGTATAGTTGAATAGTTTTTTTAAATTAGTTTGTAATTGTTATGTAAATATTAATTTAGTGTACTGTTAATGTTAAATACATTTAAAAGCTTATTCACAGGTCAGTCTCTTTCAGTCTCTAGTTGGATACTTGCACATGTATAGTTTTTTTTTTTACTCTTTCTTGACTTCTTGATTTTTACTTTAATGTAATATTTAGTAAACATTTTGTGTGTGTAATTATTGTGAACGAATATTTGTTTAAAAAAATGTGAATGAGAGTTTCTCCTTTAATGATTGGCTGCACGCGCTCAGTGATAACACGTGTACATATGTAGTGTGTGTGTGTGTGTGTGTGTGTGTGTGTGTGTGTATATATATATATATATATATACATATATAGGGCATTTTATTTACATACTTATTACTCTTAATATAACCCTAACCTTAATCTCAGTAGCTAATATGAAACTTTTTTTTTTCAACCATAAGACACAGTTTTTGTATTGGCCAAATGCCTCACAGGGACAAAACTGTTAGGTACTCCTCTCCATGTGAGGACACCTGATCTCGAGCAAGATATAACAACATGTCCACACACATCTGTTTTTAAACAACCATAGCTCATTTTATTGTATCTAATCAGATCTAGCTGATTTTCAGTGAATTTATCCAGAAGTGAACATGTTCCTTTGTTATATCTGGTCTGAATTTCCCATGAATTTTAGGGTAATTCTGGCCAGGTCTAAGTGAAAAAACAAACATATCTGCACTCTTCTGTTATCCAGTATGTTGGCATATAACATGTGAAACGTGAAACTATACATTTGTAATTATATACACAGAGCTGTACTATATATTGTATACTTATAAATTCCCCATATATAGATTAAACATTATACAGGCTGTATATTAAAAAAATAAATCAATCAACTTTAGCTTTCATAGTCAAACAACTAATGTTTCCATTACATATGCAGTGCTTCCACCTTCTATCATTTTTTTCATATATATATATATATATATATATATATATATATATATATATAATAAACTATACACACCAATAATAAATAGGTTTAACAGTTTAAAAGAATCAGCCATGCTGTTGTAGGAACATTATAATGTTCTCAGCATGAAAGCCACATGTGCTCGGTGACTCACTCTACTATTTCCACACTGACTCATGGGTAAAGACACGGCCATATCCTGCTCTCTCACAACATTTAAGAACCATTCTGTAATGCAGTTTCTGATAATAATAAAAAAGAAGACATATCTCAATATCTCAGGGGTCAATATCTCACAAAATATGGGTAAGAATGAAAAGGAGGCTGATGCCTGTAAGTCTAGATTTAAGAGATACACAGTGGGGGAAATAAGTATTGAACATGTCAACATTTTTTCAGTAAATATATTTCCAATGAGGCTATTCACATGAAATTTTCACCAAACTTTGGTATTAACGCAAGAAATCCACACATATAAAGAAATCCAAACATTAAAGTCTATAAATGAAGTTTTGTGTAATAAAGCAGAATGACACAGGGAAAAAGTATTGAACATGCTATCTTTTGGGGCCTGAAAACGGCAGCTTTTGAAAACGGGTTTCAAAGTGCAAGTTTTTGAAAACGATGCCCTTATCGTCACCATGTAAAAGTACCAAAACAAGAATTTGTGAAAACAATGCGCACAGGTATTACGTGTTCAGTCTATAGGCATGCACGCATGTTCTTCAAAACAACACGCAAGACATTCAAAACTAGGGATGCACCGAAATGAAAATTCTTGGCCGAAGCGGAAACCGAATATAAAGAAAAATTTGTCCGAAAGCCGAAGGCTGAATACTGAACACGTTTTTTTCGCGTTTTTTCCATTTATTTTGCCATTTTTTTCCACCATTGCATAAATTAAATAGTCAAAATGTGCATTATACTATTTTGCCTTGCTTTTCAGAGAAAAAAATTAAATTACAAAAACTACAATTTCAAAATATTTAACACTGAACATTTTTTTTTCATTCCAGCAGGCATAGGCTACCAACAAGGCACAATATAACTATAAATAAATAAATTACTAAAATAAAAATATTTTTATGTGGTCATATTTGAGCCCTGCTTGAATAGCCGATGTTAGGACTATGACTGACTGCTGAAAGAATGTAGCACTCTGTAGCCTACAATAAAAAGTGTGTTAAAAAGTGCATTGACTAGAGTGCCAAAAATGGTTCTATTCGGTTATATACGGCTGATTATATTCGGGATATATACCACTCGCGTCCCTGTAAACGCTGCGGAGTATTATAGTAGATATAGGATTTGTCTGCCTGCCCTTAAATAAATACGTCTTTACCTGCTTCCGTACCCTACTCCCTTACGTCTCGCAGAAACATGACAGAAACATGCTCCGGAACAGAAACAAAACAAACGCATGTGTCCACAGTTTGTGCATGCGCGCGCCCCCTCATCGAGGTCGTGACATTCACGCGACTCACTCTGGTTGCTAGGCTATTTGGTCGCGTCATCAAACACGTCATTGTTCGGCCCGAAAAGGCCGAATAATTTCGGTTGCCAAACATTCGGTGCATCCCTATTCAAAACTACAATGGAGGACTATAGGACTATGTTTGTGCTGCTGTTACATACCCAAAATTATTAACCCACATCTACACCGATGAAGGGTATTCAAAATCTTATAATTATCTTTGTAATTGTCTGTTTTAAAGGATATCTGTATCATTTTATTGCTAATAAAATATAGAACGCAGACCGACTGCCAATGTCCCACTATTTGATTTGTATTTGCCGATTTTGTTCCATTTTGGTACAATGATGGTCAATTATTAGTACTTAAAGATACACAATTGTGACTTTTTTCAGTATTTAAAAATGAACGAGCTTTGTTAACAGAATTCTGACCTGTAGCACAAGAAAAGCTAAAAGATGGGGTTGAAGACAGAAAAATCAGTTTCCACAATGAAAAAACCTTTATGCACATTTCATGTACATTAAATTATATTACATTAGGGACATCTCAGCATTTATTAACCAAGAAAAATAAGCCAAATCTCTGCTTGAAAAGAGTGAGTTTTCACAGTTCCTTATGACAATGAATACATTTCCAAATCAACTATTGAGATTCTAAGTAACTGGGGGGACAGAACTTTTTTTGTACTCCACGTAGATTATAAACCATTGAAATCGTTTGAGAAATGTAAACGTTATTGTGATTTTTATCCAGAAAAACCACAGCTCCCCCATTTACTTGTATTTGTTTATAGGGCAGTCTTGCCCAGTTCAATATGGCGGATAAGTTGATGTGATGAACGCTTATGTGCGCAGGCACATAGTGTTTATTTCGTCAGCTACTGGCCTGGCATGCATAATATTTAGTCTTTTTTTTTAGTATAATTTTTAGTCGTTTTCACGGATCCGTGTGAATGGGGATCGTTTTCACAACGTTGACATCTTTACGCGAAACTTTTCAAAACTGCAAAGGAAAAACTTTGCAGTTTTTAGTACATCGTTGTCGTACGTAGATTTGACACCCCTGTTAAACAATCAATTTAACAGGGCACACCGGAGCAGCAGGAAACACTTATCAGTCTCATGTTACAATATTTTTAATCACTTGAAAAAATGGGTGGGTTTAAACAAAAGGTGCCATGTTCTAAGTTGTTTAACACATCCAGATGTAAATATGAGGAAATGAAAGTTGAAATTCTGGTCTGTCGTCTCATATTCGACTTTTGATCTCAAACCCAAATGGCAGTAACAATAGAATTGGTCTTGCTGTACCAATTCTTCCAGAGGGGACTGTAAATAATCAATAATGCACTATTGTACACTAATGTACTAAATCATGTCATCTACTATACATTTTAGCAAAACTGGCTAAGTTACAACTCACTGTATTCCAAGGCATATTGTAAGTGTAAATAGTTCACATGGTAGATTTTTGACCATGATTAGGGTCATGATTAAAATATATTGTGTTTTGATTAAATCTAGGTACGTATTGGTAATTAATGTTGTGTTTTTAAAAAAAAAAAAATCTTATTTATTTCCCAGTAATTGCCCATGCTATCTGCACTTCTTTTGCTTTCATGAGACACTCGATTAGCAAAGCGGTGCATTAATCAATAGAGGGATGAGTAATGCCAACCCGACGCAGAGAGCAAGGTCAGTGATGCTGTCTTGGTGTCCCAGATGGCTATGATATCATTGGGATTTGAACTCCGGATATTCCATCGGTAGCAGGCGCTTTTCTGTTGTGCCACTTGAGAACCTGGTTTTAATGACTGCACATGTATGGAAACATAATAGTGAAATTTTTTTTTTTGGATTTTTCCCTGATTTTTTCACTAATTTAATCTTGGCCAATCCCCACTCACGAGTCAGGTCTCCGTCATATGATAGCTACCAATCAGAAAGGCTGAAGCTATTACGTGCTTCCTCCCTGAAGCCAGCCAGTCACATTTTTTTCAAACTGCTGCTCATGGTGAGTCACAGAGCAGCGTAACACACGGAAGGAATTGAAATCCGCCCCCAGTCACATGCATCGCTTCACAGACGTCCTTGATTGGCTAGTGTCTCTGTGATTTAAAGGGGAGGGAGAGAGAGAGAATTGCCATCCCTCCCACCTAGAGAGCACAGCCAGTTTAGATTTCTTGGCTGTAGTATTTTCAACTCGATAAAGTGATACACAATACAGTAGACGCTTTTCTATTGTGCTACTCAGGAGCCCCAAATTGAATGGTTTTTATGTCACAGCACTGTTGTATTCTTGATTCTGATTTGTCAGAAGGTGTAACAGCATATTAGTTGTGTTTCAAATAACAGGTTTAGGTCAGTGTACTTGTTCTAATAGGGTATTGTGTCTATAGTAACAGCTAATTCACATGGGCTTGTATGGCAGAAGTCGCGCACACACACACACACACACACACACACACACATATATATATGTGTGTGTGTGTGTGTGTGTGTGTGTGTGTATGAATCATTTTTGGAAGGAGTTTCTAGTGTCAATGCTTTCTAACAGTCAGAGGTAAAGCAGTAACTAAGGTGTCAGACATGGGGAAGTCTTCAGGATATAAATCTTTTCACTTTATGGATCCTCTGTTACAGGATGTATTATTTTGAAAGACTGTTTATAGTTGCTATAACATAAGTGATAACAGGAACAAACGTTTTTCATGGACTACATTAACTACAACAATAACTGATAAAAAGTTCTATGCACCATTGTTTAATTTTTTTTTTTTTTAAAGTGAGGTTTGGCAAATTGCTGTGGTATTAGTATATACTTTGGACAATTATTAGTAATTAGAAATCACTGTTAGAACGGTGATTAAGCATTTAAAGTACAAAAATATAGATTTATCCAGTCGATGTTATGTGTACACTGAGGACTACTAACATGTTTTTTATAATACAGAGCACTGCTGATGTGGTGTGTGTGTTTCTTGTGTTTGTGGCACCCAGAATAAAAGTTTACAGAAAGAGCCACGTCTACACATTCAGTTGACCATACACCCAAACCCAACCATCCTGTGTAACTTTCATATAACCACTAATTATACACTGTGCACAACATATCAGTTCACTTTAAAGGCATAGCGTTACAGTCATATGATATAAAATTCTGAACTGTTGTAAGGTTGAGATCAATCACGCTCCTTAGTTATCTATTACACTGTTGTTAGTCAGTTAATAATGAATCATTTGTATTCAGAGTGTTTGAAGACCCAAGCTGTGTTTTAATACAGATGAGTTGGCAGTATTTTATTACAGGGTGTTAAATAAGGAATAATAGAGGAAAAGGGTATGCTGTTATAGGAAATTCTTGAAGGACAGGGTGGTGTGATGTGTTACTACTCTGAAGTTGCATTAAAAAAAAAGTCAAGCCATGTCAGACAAGCTTTGATGTGTGTCTAAAAGACACTAGTAGGAGGAAGACAGAATGTAGCAATTTTCAAATCTAAGGTCTACTGTAAGAGAGGATCTTCATCATATAATCTGACATGGGGTGTGGCTCAATCAGCTCCCTAGGTCTTGTATATCGTGTACACCGGTTCGGGTCACTGGAAAGGACCCTCGCTCACTACACATTGGGATGCTGATGACTCAATGTCTGGCATTATAAAACATCACCAGTGACATTTATCAACAAGCAGGACCAATATCTTTGACATTGTATGTCATAAATGTGTTAGCTTTGTCACATGCGTTTCTGTCATGGTATTTCAAGCAGGATCGTTGACTAGCTAGTGGATGTCTTAAAATCATTTAACATTTAAAAGCCGTTAGATGCAAACAAACCATATATAGAACGTTAAAAATAAAGTTCAAATCGCTAACGTAATAATGATTTGAGAGCTACAACAGCGATAACAAGCTACTTACATTTGTAGACGAAGTCGGCCGAGAGTTCGTCCCCAGTTTTTTTCTAGCTGAGAGGCTTCAGAAAACATGACGCCATTTCCAGTAAGGGAACATAGTCAGCATCGATTGTCCCTGGTTTTTGTGGTGCATTGTTGGATTTTTTAGGGAGCACATATTGCAAAGTACTGAAGCATTTTGCGATTGAGATGGCCTTTAAAATGGCCAACTCCCTTATCAATGTCCTGACTACTAAACTAGGGAGCTGGTTGAGACGCACCCATGGAGAACACATTATCACACAGTCTGTTCTAAAATTCAAATTCCAATTGCTTTCATGTGATTTCAATACCCATAACAGTCTAATGAGGAATGACTGTAAGCTAACGAGCTGGTCACATGATCACATCAAAATTATATTTCGCCTTATTAGCAGCTACTTTGAGCAGCACAAATCCATGTTTATTATACCCAACAAATTCAACGGTTGTTTGTACTTTATAATGAATAGTTTAAGAGATCAGATCTCATACAGAAAGCAATCTGCAGTTTTGTTTTAAAAATGAAAAATACATTTGACCTAGAATATATTAAAAGGGATAATTCGATAAAAAAAACAAAAAAAGGTAACAGATTTTCTAGTGGTTAAAGTTTGGTGTGTGTTTATGACTTCACTGTACACCTGGTAACCTTAGCACATGGTAACCTTCAAAAAGTCTGAGCTCTTAATCTCATTACAAATGCTACACAACCAACAGGATGAAAACACACACACACATGGATACATACAACAAAACACACACACATACCTACCAGTATCAGGTAGTCTCATATCATTTCATTCTTTCTTTCTGTCATTCACAGACAAAAACACTTACATGTGCACACATGCTTTATGGAAATCCTTTATTTAAGTGTCTAGTATCACACACACACACACACACACACACCTTCCACATATGCTTGGGTTAATCCCACTTATTCCACTGCGTTTGTGTAAAGACAGATATGAGGTGAAAAACTAGACTGCTGTATAGAGTGTGTGACAGATGGCACAGCAACCTATACCATCCAGAAGATCCAAATTTAAACTCTTGAAACACAAAAGCAAAAGAAGGAAGGAAAGAAAGTTCAGGAGTGTAGCTCTCAGTTGCGAGTTGTTCTTTCGGTTTGCATGAATCAGTTCTTCCTGGCAGGAGCGCTAGTGAGTGGTAGAGCAAGCGTCAATAGTGACAGAGTCTTGCATCAGACACGAGCCACGCGCCCTCAAGACGGACCTGCTGCTACAGTTTCCCATCGCATAGTGTGGTTAGTTGATATTTTCTTGTTTCTACATTTTATTTTAAGACTAGATTTGAAAAAGGAAGAATCACTTAGTGTTAATCCTGGTGTTAAAAATGCTATATATATTGTATATACAGAGAATAGTTTTTGGCAGAGCAAGGATTAATTTGCTTTGTTGAATTGCTCTTTAAATAAGAGACTACTGTATGTTCCTCATTTGAGCTAATAATTGATCAAACTGTTGGATGGAACAACGTAATTTCATATGCCATTTAAAGGACTGGTTTAAGCTTCTTATCTCCTTTGTTTACATTCGAGTTCATGGAAAAATGACTGAAGATTGGAATTGGATAAGGCATATTTGCTGTTTTTGTTTATATTCATAATTTTCCATAATAGGAACTAATGTGTGTTACTGTTTGTGGAAACAAATTATATCAGAGTTTCACTGATATCTTTATTATGGTATTTAAGCAGTCAGAAACATCTCCTTCTTTGGCGTTTCAGTGAAATTATAGAGGGGATTCAGTGTGACGCTCCAAAGCCCTGAGTCATACACTGTAAACAGAAAGGAATGAATGAGGGACTAAGAGGAATGTTCTCCGAAAAGCTGATTAATTCTGTCTGAGACTTTAAATTTCCTGAGCCACAAGCTTACAGTCGTTCTCTGTGTCACAAATACTTGACGTGATGATGCTGAACACATGAACCGAGTCATTTCTAGCATGCCAGTTGCTACATCTTGATGTTTACCTGTGCAAGGCAACACTTGCTTTTACACACCAAGATACACACGCAACATCTACATAGTCATTCTCAGCCCAGTGTCTAATGTAAAGAAGGTGGAGCGTATTTGACGTCCACCTACCGCACATTTGCATTACCAGTAGTTCTGTAGGAGTCTATTCCTTCTTATTGTTTACAAACGAGGTGTAACTGTTTATTCAGACTGTACCATGTGTCAGAAATCAAACAATCTTTTTTTTATCGAAACAGAACTATACATTACAGAACTATACAGCACTGTGCTTAACTAGCTTTTAGTTACAATAGGTTCAAGCAAAAGGACTGAGAAGAAAACAAAGCAGTGTGTATGCAAATCTCATGCACACACACGATTAGTTTATACTAAAATTTATAAAACATGCATTATTTTTTGACATCAAATGCTCACACTAATAAAACCTTAATTTTGGGTACAGTCTTTGGTTTTAATAGGTTTCCTTTTTCCCACCCCCCATTTAGCACCGATTCACTGTTCATCTAGTCCTAACAATGTACAAATCCCAGGCCCCTTGTCACTATGCATTAAGGATATTAAATGTTTGCATTAAGGATATTACATGTTTTTGTGAATGAGCACAAAGCTTGTACTCCAGTCTGGATGTTGAGCTCTACATGTTTTTTCAGTGTGTTCTGAGAACACTATGTTTGTTCTGTAAACTATAACACTTGTATTAAATGCTTGTTTTTGCATGTTTTCCAGAGATCATTTTCTGAATTTGTCCTTAGAGGAGCGTGTGAACAACCAAAGCATCTCTGTTCTTTCACTACACCATGGAGCTTGACAAGATGGTGAACGGCCACTGTGAGAAAAGGAGCGAGGAGGATGGGTATGCTTAAAGCTCTCAGAACAAAACATGACGATCTACAGTTGTATTTCACTCCCAAATAACATTACAAAGATGAGTCAGCATTATAAAGATATTCAAATAGTCACGGATTATGTAACGCTACACGAACACTACTAGAGTAAGTTGCAAAGACTATTTCATGAGTCAACAGTTAAAAAATGTTTAAGGATTTTAGATACATAGAACACATTTTATCGCAACACTTTCACCTCACATCTAACTTCACTGCAAAACATCCCTGAATTATGAAAAAAGCTATTTTTGTGAAGGAAAAATAGAATCCCAAACCTGAAAATAAAAAACATGTACCCCCATGCAAGACTTGCACACAAATTAAGCCAGACCAAGCATGACTGTGAGTTTCAATGAGAATGACAATGAGTTTCACCTGAGGCTAATTAGTAAACAGCAACCTTGTATTTTGGTCATTCTGCCCCTGGTGGACAGGTATAGTATTACACTGAGCAGGTATGACACAGCTAAAACACAGCTAAAAGGTTTGAAATAAATAAATTAAAAATTAATCCCAAAGATGATCTTGAAATGAAGTTAATCTGTTTTCTTATATGAAACATTAGCTTTGACTGGTATTGACATTCACATGGGTGTAGTCTAACCCACAAAAGACATCTAAGCAACTTATAGCACTTTTTAAAGGAGCAGTCTGTTATTTTATACCCCTCCACTGAAAGAAAAACTGACGTAATCATCAGACGATACACTGACAAGATTTCACCTAGTAGGTCAGGATAGTTTTTAAAAAAAAAAAAAAGATACAATGCCAGTCCATTTTTTTAAAAACTCGTCATCTTAACATTTTAAATGTCAAGAAATGGGTTCAGATTGAATCTTCTGGAAACTTTTGGAGTTATAAAATCTAAGTAAGATGGAGGTATAAATGAAATGAATTTTAGAGAAACAAATAACTAGATCTAACTGGAAAAGGCCAATCTGGATTACTCTAATTAAGCATTTACATCAACATCATTGTCTTACCATTAATATGAACACTGTCCTATGTACACTTTAAAACAAATATAGGCTTACATTTATTTACAGTCTTATAGTAACTGCTTCCCCAAACATGTGCACTGTCACTACTACAACAATTATAATCTGAGAGTGGACAATGAATAGGTCTTTAAATTAAGTTTAGGTATTTGATGGAACACTTATAGTAGGCAAATATTCAGCCAGTAGTGGCTGAACTGTAATTAATTGTGGGAACAAAAACCTTCCCATGTTCAGTAACGTTTGACTGTTAATATACATTTGGAAAGAATTATTGGAAAAGGATACTACAGTTCTAGAAACACTTTGAAATTGTACAAGAGCCACAAAGTTGTTTTAATGATTTTTCTTATATATTAAATGAAAGCATTATCTTCATTACCTGTATTTGAATTTTTTTAAGCAACCAGGAATATAGAATAAGTAATACTCAGTGACATCATGTTGTGTTAGTTCTGGTTAAAACATACAACTTGGCTCTAATTGTTAAAAGTAAGCTAAGATAACTTAGAACATAGCTATCTTGTAAATTTAGCATATACGGATAGATAAGTTAGCTTATCTAAAGCACTTTACTGACTAACATTAAAATTGATAATCTGTATTTACAGATTACACAATTTGTATTTACACAATTTGTTTGAATGTGTGTTTTGTGTGTACACATGATCTTGTTTGCTTTCACTGTTTTTGTAGAAGCGGTTTCAGATGACCTGGTTTAGGGTGACCAGAACAAATCCGTGATAAAATGTGAAACAGATCCTAATAAAACATATTACATTAGAAAGAACACATTACCAATAAAACCAATTATGTGTCTCTCAGAGAGATGTACTAATTGAGATTGACGATATAGACTTAATATAGACAAAAGTAGATCATTTCTTTCATTTTAATATTTACACCTCTCTCTTAGCCAAAACTCCCACACATATCATGTTTCCGATAAAATCTACTACTGTGTCTACAGTTTCAATTTCTTATAAGACAAACCAGATAAAACATGTGATGTTATGTGTAATTTAAAATGCTTATTAATGTATCATCAAGATTGGAAGAACAGATACAGCCTCAATGTTCTCTAATAAACTTTCGCGTAATTATGAACTAAATTAGTCCACTCTGATTGAAGAATTTATAGCTAGTCTTAACTAGTTGGGAAGATGCTTTAGCTTGCTAGTTAATGTTAATGACTTGATCACTGCTGATATTGGTGGCATTGGGCATTAAGAGGACATGACTGGCAAATACCCATAAAAGCGCAGCTGTATTGGCACTGTCATCCCTACGATGAAACATGGTGGTGGCAGCATCATGCTATGGGGTGCTTCTCAGTGGTGGGAATGGGGAGATTGGTCAGAATTGAGGGAAGGATGGATGTAGCCAAAATACAGAGAACCTTTGTAGAAGACCTGCTCTAGAGTGCATACAACCTCAGAGTGGGGTGAAGGTTCACCTTTCAGTACAACACCAAGATGAATGCTACAGCCAAGACAATTCTGGAGTGGCTGAAGGTGAGTGGCCCAGCTAAAGCCCAGGTTTGATCTCCATAAAAGGTCTGTGGAGAGGCGTGAAGATCACAAACGCAGTTCAAAGACGCTCCCCATCCAATCCGATTGAGCTTGAGAGGATCTGCCACAGTGGGAGAAATTGCCCAAATCCTAAATTTCAGTTTCTGCTTTTTTAAAGGTAATTTGCGAATACTTTCGCAAGCCACTGTACATTATCTGAACAAATTCTGTGTAGTGGTAAATACTTGTGCAGTAGGAGTATGGCATGGAATAATGGGTGGTAGAATGTAGCTGTAGTGCAATAAAATGTGGAAGGAAACATATGACTTGCTAGAAAAAAATAAACTTCTGACTAATTTAACCTGCACTTCCCTTCTTTTTTCTGAGCATTGAAAAAGCATGTGCATGTGTTTTTTTGTTTGATTCCTAGGTTTGATTGTCTGGAGAACATGGCTGAGAGAGAAGAGTTCCTACCTAAGAAGACTAATGATAAGAAAGAAACTGAGTTTACAGATGTAAGTATTATCCTGTGCAGACAAATTCTCACATAATCTCTCACATTTGTTATACACATTTAGCTAGAGCATTTTATGATTTCTGATCCTTGGCTACAGTGATATAGGAGACATGTGAAAACTACACTTTTGTTATCTCACCTAAAAAACAGCGGTCAGACCTAAAATTGCCCACACAAGCCTATTCAGTAAAAGGGAAGGGACACAGGATATGTCACACATTTGCAGTTACTTTTGCTTTATTAGGTGAACTTTGACCAACCTTAGCATTGTGAGCCAACAGAAAACAAAAGGGTATTACGTGTGTTTCTACTTGATGAACACGTTATTCAGTGAAGCGCAGGGTTAAATGTGCTGTGAATCACCATTTTCTTTCAGTATATATTGCACAGTGTCTACTATATATACTATAACTTTTCTTTTTTTCATGTATGGAGCTCAGTTATGCAATTATGCAGTTCTGTTAATTTTGTAACAGTTGTGTGAAGTAAGTTTGTACACTCAACTGATTACTTATAAATACAAACATTTCTGAAAATATCTAATCAGAAATATCAAATAGCCTATTTGTAGCTTATTTAAGTTTATATTTACAGATTGCACAGCACATCTAGTAGTGTTATGTGTGCTTAATGGAATTGTACTTGGATAAGTTCAATGCAGCAGGTTTGAATTGAAGTGGTTTAACAGTAATGATGCTTTCCATAGCAGGACATTAATATTTCTTATGTCTCAAATTTCATGCTAAGCCTTTCTTTAAATGTGTTGTGAAATTTAATCAGTCCGTACAGGATATCATAAAGGTTTTTTTTTTTTTTTTGTAATTGTTGAAAAATGTTTGATTTTGCTGCGGCTGTTTTTTTTTTTTTTTTTTTTTGGTGGAAAAATACTTGGTGAAATTGGCGTTTCGCACTGTCTTTCGAAGTGATCTTTGTTGGTAAATAAGACCTTTTAGCTGTGCTCATGTTTGACGCACGTGAATCAAAGAGGGTTTTGACTGAAAATCACATGACGTGTGTCGACCCAAATCTGCAGAAAATCTTTAAAATTCTAGAAAAATTGCAAGCTCCTGTAAATATTATGGAGTTTGCTTGACTTTGCGTTAATTTCTACAATCGTGGAAATCCTGGAAGGACTGATTAATGTAAACTGTCAGGGGGAAAATGTTTACATAGTTTTCAAATTACTATGTAATTTATTCATTTTTGCTGTGGGATGCATTTATTCCTAAATGAAAAGGGGTCTAATACATATACACAGGACCATTTCCATTTATAATGAGACTTTATGGACTGTGATTAGTGTGATTGTAGGAATGATGTGCTTTAATGCGCCTTGTGATTTTGTGATGGCATTTTAAAAATTTAATAAACTGAATATGAACCTTGTCAGGGTATTACTAAATGTTTTTGTTTGTTTGTTTTTTTTACAGTTTGTGGGGAAGACGTCATTTGGGATGTCCATCTTCAATCTCAGTAACGCCATCATGGGCAGTGGCATTCTGGGTCTAGCATATGCCATGTCCAACACTGGCATCATCCTCTTTCTGTGAGTTACAATGTCATTTACAGTGTGTGTGTGTGTGTGTGTGTGTGTGTGTGTGTGTGTGTGTGGGTGTGTGGAACATTCTTATCTAATTGTAACTAATAGTCATTGCTCAGAATACACAAATATGTAAAGGCTTGAATAGTGACTGGAACCGCTCCTGTGTATTGCTTAGTTTGTCCAAATTCTACATCAGAAAGCAAAAACATTTCTATTCCCAGTGCAGTAAAAGAATGTCAGTGTCTGGAGTTGGGGTGCTTCTATATTTAGCTCAGTTAAGTGTTCCCATGCCATCAAATTTGAGTCGCAGTTAAGTAAAGGTTGGATATAAGTGTGTATGTGTTTGTGTGTGAGAGAGAGAGAAAGCGAAAGGAGGGAGGGAGAATTACGTGGGTTCTCTCTTTGAAACAGTATCCGCCTTACACGTATTTAGATCAAACGTGTGCGTGACGTGTCGTTCCACGTACTCTAGTTACAAGATTTACGAGACTTCTTTTTAAAGGAGAATGCCATTAAAAAGAACCTTTTGGGGAGAAAAGAAAGAAAGAAGCATTTCTATATTGTGGTTTAACAGTTTGTGAGCATTTGTGAATATTTCAGTACTGCAGTTCCATAAGATCACAGCAAAGCATTAGGCAACAACAAAATTAACAATACAGTATGTACACTTGCAATACGTTAACATTCATTTTCATATTAGTGGCTAGGAGCTGCTAGCAGACAGCAGTGTAATCCAGAGCAGAGTGCTGCTCAGGAAACAGCTCAGCTTCAGATGATGCCTAATGCTGCAAATGAGATTACAGGGCAGATTTATGCCTCACATTGTCGGTACATTTGTAACTGAGAAACTATAATGCCAAATGGATCAAATTCAAAAAAGCACCGTGGCTGCTTGAACTCTGGATGTTGACAAACTGGTTTCTCTCATTTGTTGATCCAGAATTCTAATCGTCCTCATTGCTATTTTGTCTGCGTACTCCATCCACCTGTTGCTGAAGAGCGCTGGAGTAGTCGGTAAGAGATCAGTCCTCAAATGAGACATTTACACCAATTGCAGATTGTGTCATCATTATAATAATTATGATTTATGCCGAATATGACCAGTGATTTAAAACAAAATAATAATTCTATAATATCATCATAACATCATATAATTTGTTTCTTTGTTATTTTAGGGATTCGTGCATATGAACAGTTGGGTTACCGTGCATTTGGATCAGCAGGCAAAATCTTAGCTGCCTGCGTTATAACCGTTCATAACATCGGAGGTGAGATTGAAGAGATTAAAAATATTTGGAATTGACATCCTACTTTAGTAGCGATGCATATGTACTGTAATGATGCCTTTACTCATTTCACATGATGGGGCTTTTTTGTTCTTTCTCTTTGTTGCGCTACAGCCATGTCCAGCTACCTCTTTATTGTGAAGATGGAGTTGCCAGCTGTTATAAAAGGCCTGTTGGACAAAGAGATAAACTCGTAAGAAGTTTTCTTTCTTCCTTTTATTATTCACATCATTACCATGACATAAACAGTGGTATGTTTAGACTATATAATATTTAAGTTTCCCTTCACATCTGGTACTGTTTGCCAAGTGTGAATTGATACATTTGGTTCTTAGATGTTTGGTTTTGTTTCACACTACATATAAGTAAATGAACCAAAAAGCAATTTAAAAAAACATTGGCTGACGTGTGCATAGATCACAAAAATCACTATGAAGTACAAAGAACGCGCAAAATAAATGATTAGATTATTATTATATAAATAGCCAGATTATCAGATTACTGTTTAATGACTGTAACGCAGTCATTGTTTATTTTATTTTCTGGTTTGTCAGTCCAAATATCTTGAACACGTGGCATATCTGCGGCACTACAGCTCTGTCCTTCGGCTCAGTTTGCGCCTTATGGGTCGGTTTAACAGCTCACATGTACAAAAAAATTGCTGCTCACAACTCATGACACATGGCATGTTTAATTCCTGCAGTTGAATTGATTCAGGAGCAAATCACATTCTCACTAAAGCCCCACCCACACGTATACAGATATTTTGAAAACGTCGCATTTATCGCTTCGAGCAGCTTGTTTGAAAATATAGCCACGCATCAAGAGAAAAATGTGAAAATGCTTACATGAACAGGCCAGTCCACTGATAGTATGTCTTAAATTGTTTTATACCACAGCGACGCTGAACGCTTGAATCTGATTGGTCAGAAAGTGGGCATTATTTTGTATAACAGCATTGGGGAGTTCCGGCTGTAACATGAACGACTGGTTAATATTAACGCGCCCGTTCTAATGCGGTATTGTTTCTGTAGTAACAGCTCATACACAGGGACTCATACGGCAGACTAATAATAAATAGGTTTAAAAACTAAGTATTTTAACAAAGTATTTATTATTATCGTTGATGTGGTGAAGCTTTTTGTTTAGAGACATTTAACATTTATGGAAGGAGTCTTAGTTGCAAGCGCTCTCAGTCTTGGTTATGCTTTCTGTTTTTTTCCATTTTCTTGCTAAAAGGACAGGCCGCACTTTTTGTGTGAGTGTGTGTGTGTGTGTGTGTGTGAGAGAGAGAAACTGGTGAGGGAATAACTGTATATCTCAGCTATAACATACGTAAGAACCAGAGCTAACTTGTGTCTCAGATGTTAAACAACTTTAAATCTAACTACACACTGTTAAAAATGCGTGACGTGTCCTTCATTAAGGTATAAGCGAAGTAACACACTCCAGACTGTGCTGTTATACAAAAATAATACACTTCCCGGGGTAGCTTTGCATGCGTATCGTGCTACATCACACAAGGTGTGCATTATTTTCGTATAACAGAAAAATATGGTCTGTCTTGTGTTCCTCCAAACATGCCATACATTTCAACAATAACAGTGCTAAAAAAAATGCAGAAAAACACCAACATGGCAAAGGTCAATTACAAATACAATAAAAAGACAAGAAAGGGTTCACATGTGTGGTTGTGCTCAGATGGACACACCCCAGTGCGATTTCTGCGTTCTCTCCTGCCTAAATAAACCACCCCAAGGTATAAAAAGCACCAGGTATTGATTTACTGCACAGTAATGCAGTCAACCAAAGGTTTCATGTTTCACAACATGTAGTAGTGTATGATGGTCAACAAAATGTTTCATGATAAAATAAATGGATTCTTGTGAATTTGGATATCTAGTTCTCAAAATAATGTGCGTGCTTGCTTTGTTTTGTTTTTCTCTTCTCAACCACGATCCTGTTGTGTGTGTCCTATTAGAGAGTGGTATGTGAATGGAGGCTATCTCATCATCATCGTCAGTATCAGTATAATCTTACCACTTGCCCTCATGCGTCATCTTGGTACGTCCACCATCCTTTTTCCCTCTTACTCATTTTTTCTCCCCATCATCCTATTTCATAGTCATTCACACTTACAGAGTCACAGAGTGTTTGAAATCCTTCGTCTTACAGAAGGATTGCCGTAATGAACTATTCATGTTGGTTGTTGGTAATTTGCATATTTACATCATGCTGTAATATATCACTTTCAGGGTATCTTGGCTACACCAGTGGTTTCTCACTCACGTGCATGATTTTCTTCCTCATATCTGTGAGTCCAGTTCATTTATCCATTCATCTCTCCTCTCTTCCTGCACCACAGTCTAATAAATAACTAGTCTGAATAGGTTTTATTTAAAGTGCCTTTTATGCAATTACTTATAAATAAATATCTTCTTTCATGGTCCAATAGGTCATCTATAAGAAGTTTGTGACTCTGTGTTCATTGGAATCCTTCAGCATCAGCACCAACACCACCGATATGCCTCCTCTTACCACTACACACACCCCTACTAATTACACACACAGCAACACCTGTGAGGCGAAACTGATCACTCTCACGCCACAGGTAAGAACTGCTGCTTTCTGTCGCATGTACAATAATGAAAGAGGAATTCAACATTAAGTCCCCAAGTTTTTATATTTCAAAATTCATAATGTAGGCCATAACAACAATCAAAGATCAAGACACATAAATATTATACTTGTATTGTTGCACCCTGAATCAAAACTGATTCAAATGTCTAGGGGGTGCCTAGAGATTCCTACATCCAGTAGTATCGGTGGTCATAATGGAAGTAGTAGTCATTGTAGCCGTAGCAGTAGTAATAGTGCAAGTAGTAGTCTTAATAGTAGTGGTGGAAGTTGCAGTTGTAGTAGTAGTAATAGTAGTAGTAGTATGAGTGGTTGTTGTTGTAGTAGTAATGGTAGTAGTAGACGTAGTAGTATTCATGGTGTTAGTAGTGGTAATAGTAGTAGTGGCTGTTATTGTGGTAGTGGCAATAGTAGTACTGCAATAGTAGTGGCAGTAGTCATAGTAGTAATGGTAGTAGTAGTATATTTCATAGTAATAGTCATGGTGTAGTAGAAGTAGTGGTTGAAGTAGTAGCAGTGGTTGTAGTAGTAGTTGTTTCATGGTAGTGGCAGTAGTATTAATGGTGGTAGTAGTAGTGGTTGTAGTTGTGGCATTGGAAGTAGTAGTCATGGTAAATTACCATTTAGTAATGGTAAAAGTGGTTGTTGCCATAGTAGTAGTTGTTACGGTAGTGGAAGTAGTAGTAATGTTTGTTGAAGTAGTGGTTGTACTTGTAGTAGTAGTGGTTGTAGTTGTCCTAGTAGTAGTATAAGTCATAGTAGTAATCATGGTTGTAGAAGTGTAGCAGAATTAGTAGTTGAAGTAGTGGTTGTGGTTGTTTTCATGGTACTGGAAGTAGTAGTCATAGTAGTAATGGTAGAAGTGGTTGTAGTTGTTGTTTTTACTGTAGTAGTGGTTGTTGGGGTAATGGCAGAGGTAGTCATAGTATTAATGGTAGTGGATAGTGGATATTACCGATACCGATAACTAAGTTGGAAATTACCGATAACCGATTAATCAACTGGTATCTTGAAACTGATACTTAATATTGATACTGAATGAAAACATAACACTCGAATTAAAATATTGCTGAGCTTTATTGCAGAAATAATCAGTACTGACTGTACCATAAAAATGTACAATACTTTTTAAAATATATAAATATTAATATATAGTACTGTGCAAAAGTTTTAGGCACTTGCAAAGAAATGCTGTTGAAGAAAGATGTCTTCAGAAATAATGAAATTAAATGTTTCTATATTGAAAAAAACCCTACAAAGAGCAGTAAACAATAATAAATGAAACAAAGTCAATATTTGGTCTGATGACCCTTTGCATTAAAATAAATAATAATTGTAGTCTCAGGTACAGTTTGTGCAGTTTTATAAGGAAATTAGTTGCTTTGTTTCATCAAGCATCTTGCAGAACCAGTCAGGGTTCTTCTGGAGACTTTGACTGTCAAACTTGCTTCTTATTTTTGCAGCAAAACCCAGCAGCTTTCATTGTGTTTTTTTGTCTGAAAAGTGTCTCTTAAGTAATATACTGCTTTCTTTAATGACATACAAAAAATTTTGTGTAACATTTAATTAATTACCGGAAAACTAATGTTTGGGAAGCTAAAATGTTTTTGTACTGATTCGATAATGTAGAAGTCATAAAATAAAAAAAATCTATAACAATTTTGTAAAAAAAAAATAATAGAGTGCCTAAGACTTTTGCACAGTACTGTATATTAACTAGAAATAAATATTAAAGCAAATAAAAGATATATTTCCAAACTGAACTAAAACATATATATATATATATATATATATATATATATATATATATATATATATATGTGAGTGAGAGAGAGAGAGAGAGAGAGAGAGAGAGAGAGAGAGAGAGAGAGAGAGAGAGACATCCAAAAAAAACCACTTTGTCAGTGTCCATGACATTGCCTCTAGAGGTCGCTCTCATGCTGTATAATGAATGCGGACCCTTTGGATTTTTGCTGATAAACAATAGTTCCAGCAATGGTTGACCGCTAATTGGTTGACCGCTAATTAATGGTAGTAGTAGTAGTTATAGTCATGGTAGCAGTAGTAGTAATAGTTGTAGTAGTAGGAGTAGTGGTAGTAGGCATGGTAATGGTAGTAGTAATAGTTGTGGTAGCAGTAATAGTAGTAGTATAATAGTTGTGGTAGTTGTAATAGTAATAGTAGTTATAGTCATGGTAGCAGTAATAGTAGTAATAGTAGTAGTAGTAGTTATAGTCTTGATAGCAGTAATAATAGTAGTAATAGTTGTGGTAGCAGTAATAGTAGCAATAGTAGTGGTAGTAGTTATAGACGTGGTAGCAGTAATAGTAGTAGTAGTAGTAGTAGTATAATAGTTGTGGTAGTTGTAATAGTAATAGTAGTTCTAGTCATGGTAGCAGTAATAGTAGTAGTAGTAGTAGTTCTAGTTGTGGTAGCAGTAATAGTAGCAATAGTAATAGTAGTAGTAGTAGTTATAGACGTGGTAGCAGTAATAGTCGTGGTAGCAGTAATAGTAGAAGTAGTAGTAGTAGTAGTAATAGTTGTGGTAGCAGTAATAGTAATAATAGTAGTAGTAGTTATATTCGTGGTAGCAGTAATAGTAGTAGTAGTAGTACTAGTAATAGTCGTGGTAGCAGTAATAGTAGTACTGGTAATAGTAGTAGTAGTAATAGTTGTGGTAGCAGTAGTAGTAGTACTGGTAATAGTAGTAGTAGTAATAGTTGTGGTAGCAGTAGTAGTAGTACTGGTAATAGTAGTAGTAGTAGTAATAGTTGTGGTAGCAGTAGTAGTAGTAGTTATAGACGTGGTAGCAGTAATAGTCGTGGTAGCAGTAATAGTAGTAATAGTAGTAGTTGTGGTAGCAGTAATAGTAGTAGTAGTAGTAGTAGTAGTAGTTGTGGTAGCAGTAATAATAGTAGTAGTAGTAGTAGTAGTAGTAGTAATAGTTGTGGTAGCAGTAATAGTAATAATAGTAGTAGTAGTTATATTCGTGGTAGCAGTAATAGTAGTAGTAGTAGTAGTAGTACTAGTAATAGTCGTGGTAGCAGTAATAGTAGTACTGGTAATAGTAGCAGTAGTAATAGTTGTGGTAGCAGTAGTAGTAGTAGTTATAGTCGTGGTAGCAGTAATAGTAGTAGTAGTAGTAGTTATAGTCGTGGTAGCAGTAATAGTCGTAGTAGTTATAATTGTGGTAGCAGTATTTGTAATGGTAGTACAGTAGTTGTTGAAGCTGATGAGCTGTTTACATTGTGTTATGTAGGCTGCGTATACCATTCCTATCCTGGCTTTTGCTTTTGTGTGTCACCCTGAAGTGCTGCCCATCTACACAGAACTGAAAAAGTAAGTCTTTAATTATACACACACTAACTACTTAACAGTTCACCTAAGACATGCATTTAATAACGCTTTACATTAAGGTTCTCTTGCCTAGCCTTATTTAATGCCTTACTTAACATTAGCAAGTGTTAAACCTAATATTAATAGTCCATAAATAATGTTAACAAAGCAAGTTACAACATGTATTAAGTGCCCTATGTTTAAATGTTAATGAAATATACCTGCACTGAATCTTTTTACAATCCATGACTAAACACAAGTCCACAAAATGAACTAAAGATAAATTACAGCATATTGCAAAATGCTAATACGTTACTGAACTCTGGTCTCCAGATGTAAATATTGAAAGTTGCTTTGGGCTCAGCTCTGAATTTTTCCAGTTAGCAAACTGGTTAGTTATGGTGCTAATTGGTCGTGTTGGTCATTGTGGGCTTCATTTTATTTATGAATGGTATGAACATTAATGAATTGCCTGGCATGTTCTTGTTAAATGAAGTGTTAAATAATATCACTTAAGGGAACCTTAATATAGAGTGTTACCTGTTATTTTTTTTAAACAGTCAAGGGATTATTTTATGTTGGTTGCTAATGAATGCCTTTGATTTTGTGTGTGTGTTTGTGTGTGTGTGTGTGTGCGTGTGCATATTCTGCCGTTGATCTACACTAGTCCATCTAAGAAGCGCATGCAGAATGTGGCTAACATCTCCATACTGGCCATGTTCGTCATGTACCTACTAACTGCCATCTTTGGCTACCTCACTTTCTATGGTAAGCATGTGCTAGTAGTGTAAGATTAAATGATATTCAGGGTTTATGCTTGAATATAGACACTAAATGTGCTGTATATACTCTGTGACCTTTGTGTGTGTGTGTGTGTGTGTGTGTGTGTGTGTGTGTGTGTGTGTGTGTGTGTAGGTGCTGTAAATGATGAACTCCTGAAGAGTTATAGCACTGATGACACACTGATGCTGTGTGTGCGCCTGGCAGTGCTGATGGCTGTCACCCTCACTGTGCCTGTCGTTCTCTTCCCGGTAAAATACACACACACACACACACACACACACTCACACATAAACAGACACATACTCACACATTAGTTTTTCTATCATTGTGAGGACCTTCCACTGACATATTGATTTTTGCAGCTAGTTAACTATGGCTGCGTCCAAAATTACGCACTACCCTACTACACATTAGTCGAAAAGCCGTACGGCAGAGGGTTAGTCTGTCTAAATTCTCAATAGGCGAGAAACAGTATTCGAGAAATACCGAGATGGCGTACTGCTTCTGGCGAGATTTTGCAATATGCAACCGATGGACACTACGCCAGTCAAAAATTCCCATAAGAGCTCATTCGGTGCGGACAAGCTCAGAAAGAAAAACCGCTCTTTTTAAGTATTAAACTCTTTTTAAACAGGACTTGTTTAACAGTACCCGAATAAACTGTAAACTTCTTGAAGGTTTAAACAAGAAAACAGTTGTCACAGCGTTTGAAACCTTTTTTTTGTGATCTCGATCATGCATTAGCTGGCTGAGCTAACGGCAACGAGTTTAGCTCAGCCTGTTAACACTGCCCACTTTATATTACTAATTCAATTCACTGATTTTTCCATTAGTGCAGTTGCTTTAACCTGGTGGTCCGTTTAAGATTTTTGTAGTTATGATGATGTCGAAGGTCACATGACAATGCCCACATGGCGGATGTAGTATGTCCGGGATTGTAGTCATAATACACACACATACTGGTTAGTATGTACTGTTTCAACAGCCGTGCAGTACGTACTGCATCAAATTCAGTACAGTACGTGCTGTCACAGTACACGATTTCGGACGCAGACCAAGTCTTCACCTAAGCATAATCAATTGGATCTTTTTTAGTGCTGTTAAAGCACTGGGTTTTATGCGGACATTAAAAATCTTGTCATTATGGCGAGATATGATCCTTTTTGTTTCAACAAAGGTCTAAATACCTGTACACACATGTGCCTTTTTAGTCACTAAATCTATTATAGTTCAGAAGGCTTTAAAAGTGAGAGAATTCTGTCATTTCTTTTTGTTAAACAGTGTGTATTGTGTTTGTGTGTGTGTGTGTGTGTGTGTGTGTTCAGATCCGTCGTGCTGTGCAACAGCTGCTGTTCCCCGATAAACCTTTCCACTGGGCTCGCCACATCGCCATCGCTGTGGTTCTCCTCACCCTCGTGAACATACTCGTCATCTTCGTTCCCGACATCAGAGACATCTTTGGTGTCATCGGTGAGCTCCTCCAGCATTTAGAACTGTAAAACAGCTGTGTTTAAAGGCTGTTAACATAGTGAATGATTTAAAACTTGTAATAATGATAATGGTGCAGGGCTAACACAAAGTAAACCTTTTTCCTCCCAGGAGCCACATCAGCACCCAGTCTTATTTTCATACTGCCCGGAATATTCTACATCCGCATTGTACCCGAAGAACAGGAGCCACTGAAATCTCGGCCAAAGATCCAGGTAAATATACTATACTACTTAGTTCTACACAGGACAACACGGATGGAACATGAATGATGAATGTTTCTGTAGTTTATGTACATTCTGTGTAGGTCAGATGCACACATTTTACAGAGATTATTGTTATTTTACAACAGACAAATTTGAAACTTAATTGGATTCATGCTGTATGCTATAATTAGGGCTGGGCGATATATATATACTTGAGGACATTTCTATGATGCACTGTGTATCACGATTAGGGCTGCAACTAACGATTTTGATAGTCGATTAATCTGTCGATTACATCTTAAATGTTTAGATTTGTTTATATTTTTTTTGTCCTTCAGGCGGCGATGTTTGCAGCTCTGGGCTTTATCTTCATGGTGATGAGCATTACCTCCATCACCATACAGTGGGTGGCTGGGGACAGTAGTGTGCGAGGACACTAACAGACATCAGGACAGCAGTGCAGTAAGGATGCACACAGAAGCACACACACTCTCCCTCACTATCCCATCAAACATGAACCTCTAGAACCGAGCATGCTGCAGCCCACGACAAATACCACGACACGTCGCTGTAAAAGATGCTCTGTGAAGACTTTACATAAGACTTGTCATCCTCATATTAGAATCCCATAATCTACCACCACTATAAATACTGGACCTGATGCCTGCTGGATGGACGGACGGATGGATGGATGACAGCAGAACGGACATCATTCATTCAGGAATGATCGATTTTATTTCAGTAGCGTAACTGAGCAGAAACAACAGTGATAAATGCTGCGACGCCCTTACAGTAAACTTTTGTTTTCTTAACCCATATATGCTTGTACTGGAATTTTTGTACTGTAGTCTTTGGTCAAAAAAGACTTATTTTTTTGTGAATATTACACGTTTATTTTGTAATGACATAAAGACCAAAGACAAATACTAAAGAGCATTTTACAACAAGAAAATGAAAACTGCATGGTGTTGAAATAAGACAGCTCAACTGAGCTGAATTCAGAAAACAGGTTAGGCTAAAATAATATTGGGGTAGATAAAGATTAATAATGTGGGCTTTGGGGGAGAATTTTTCAAAAAGAAATTCTACAATTTTAGAGGTGTAAAACATAAGATAATACAACGTGTAAAATATTGATTACATAGGAAATGTTCACAAAGAACTGGTGTGTTTCACATCACAGTAGAAGGTTTAAAGAGCAGTTTGTTATTATTCGAGCGAAATTATGGCAAGACATCTTCAGACGTCATTTTTGTTGAATCTGCTGAGAGTATTTATATGTTGTAAAGTGTGTAAGAGTTATCTCTAGATATTTCTATGATGTGTGTGTTTTCAGGACATCTTGATGTGCAGGAAGGCTGCAAATCTTAACAGTACATGCAGAGGGATTTAACTGTCTTTACTATTAAATACGGAAACAGAAGTTACACTAATTTCTGTAAATGCAGATTCTTTACTCAGATTACTTATACAGATTACTCCTACTCTGTAAAGTGTCGTTTCTGTCTTTATTTGTTATTTTACTCATTTTTACTCTAATGCATTCAATACTCATTTTCTTGTTTGAGGTCTTCTGACCTACTTTGTGATCAAAAGATTTTTAAACAAATATTCAGTTTCCTGTGTACTGTAGGTTTTACCGTCAGCCAGGTAACAGAATGTTGGGTAATGCTTTTTACATGAAGGACACTTGACCACAACATCATAATATATTTATTATGATATATATAAAAAAAACATTCACATGGTACAATTAAGTCAAGTCTATTATTTTTAGTTCATTCCAGACATTTCTAAAAATGGTTTATTTTCTTGTCAGCCAAAATCTGATTATAAAATGAACTGATTAGGATTATGCTCGAGCTGGATAGCATGCAGCATGTAGGAAATCTTCACACAATTCTTACACATTATGGTCTTCACCAGAAGAAAGCCTAGGCGAGATTTAAAATAAATAAATATTACCATTTCCATATCATTTTGGTGAAATATATTTAGTTTTGTAAAAACAAAAACCCTTGCATTCAGCTCCAGTGATATCCAACGGGTTTCCTAAACCACCACACAAATGACTTCTGAGGTATTACACTCCTGTAAAAAAAAAAAAAACGTGCACTTTTATTTGTCAGCTTCTGGTTATTTTGTCAACACACACTGAATCATCATGTCTTCGTACATGTTTAGTTTCTCTGTAGAACCAGTTTCTGAAGTGCTGTGTACTGTAGGTCATGTAAACAGTATTGACCCGTTCGACCAAAGTGTTGCCAAATATTATAATGGCTGGACTAAAAATATTTTATAAGTTTTGTATAAACTTTTGTCAACATGGACAAAACTGCTGCATGAATTTGTGTAAAAATATGAAAATGAACATAAATTATTTGTTATTTGTAAATACTTTTCATGCAGGGCCTGCATTTTTTATCTAAACATTTCTGGGGGAAAATTATTTAACAGATTTCTCTAAATTTCCACTTGATTGTAAAAAGTGCCTAAAGCAATGCCATTTGTGTGAAGATGAATGTATATATTTACATTTAATTGTAGGGGGGAAAATCTTATGTAATTAGTTCAGTTGGCCATTGTCATTTTGTTCAATAAAGTTACAACTGGGGTAAAGAAGCTTTATCTTTATTTGGACTTGACAGTTTCTCTTTTTTTTTTTTAAGTTTAATCCAGTGTTAATCACATGGCTTCATTTATAAAGAGAAGGTGTACACGACTTTTCACGTAAACTGATATTTACGTTAAGAGAATGTACATTCACCATCCACTTTATAAGGAACACATGTACACCTGTACATTCATGCAGTTATCTGATCAGCCAATCATGTGGCAGCAGAGTAATGTAAAAACTCATGCAGATACAGGTCAAGAGCTTCAGTTAATGTTCACATCAAACATTAGAATGAAGGGGGGAAAAAGTGTTCTCTGTGACTTAAATCCTGGCGTGGTTGTTGGTGCCAGATGGGCTGATTTGAGTATTTCAGAAACTGCTGATCTCACAACAGTCTCTAGAGGTTACACAGAATGGTGCAAAAATGGAGAAGAAAAAAAAAAACATTGAGTGACAGTTCTGTGGGTGGAAAATGGCCAGAGACGTCAGAGGAAAATGGCCAGATTGGTTCGAGCTGCCAGGAAGGATATAGTAACTAATATAATCAATCTTTACAAACGTTGTGAGCAGAAAAGCATCTCAGCATGCACCAAACACCAAACCTTGAGGTGTATAGACTACAACAGCAGAAGATCACATCAGGTTCCACTTCTGTCAACCAAGAACAGGAATCTGAAGCCATCATGGGCACAGACTCAACTAAACTGGACAGCTGAAGATTAGGGGGAAAAATCACCTGGTGTTATTCCAGTCTTCACCTGTCCAATGTCTGTGAGTCTGTGCCCATGATAGCCTCAGATTCTTGTTCATGGCTGACAGGAGTCTGTTGTAGCCCAGCCACCTCAAGGTTCGATGTTTTGTGCATGCTGAGATGCTTTTCTGCTCACCACGGTTGTAAAGAGTTGGTTACTGTAGACATCCTGTCAGCTCAACCCAGTGTAGTCATTCTCCTCTGATATCTCTAATCAACAACACAGGAAAATTTGTTTTTCGCACCATTCTGTGTAAACTCTAGAGACTGTCGTGTGTGAAAATCCCAGGAGATCAGCACTTCCTGAAATAGTCAAAATAGCCCATCTGGTACCAACAAACATGCTATAGTTAAAGTTGCAGAGATCACATTTTTTTCTTCATTCTGATGTATGATGTGAACATTAACTGAAGCTCTTAATCTGTAACTGTAGTTTATTTTGCATTGCACTGCTGCCACATGATTGGCTGATTAGTTAACTGCATGAATGTACCGGTGTTTCTAATAAAGTGGATGATTAGTGTCCATCTCTGTGGTAAATAGACAGAAAGGGGAAACAGCAAGTTCTGTGGTGAAGCAATGAAACTAAAGGAAATATGTTCTTAGCAAACTCATTAGACTGCAAATCCTTCTTTCTTTATGTGGCCATTTGCACAGTTGACTGAATGTACACAATGATAGTAAACGCCCCTTTTTCCTCTATTAAAGAATAGAGTTGTTGCAGTTCCACAAAAATGGTATTAAATAATCGAAAAAGGAAAAAACATGTCAGTGCTTTTATATTCATTTGGGGTTAAAAAAAATAATAAATTTTCTGTCGATTTGCAATTTGGAAACACACCATTATTTATTTATTTTTATTTTACCTGTCTGTTACCTGTTACTGTTAGCAACATGCCACTAAAACCTTAGTGGCTTAGTGGTTAGCATGTTCACCTCACACTTCCAGGGCCTGGGGTTTGGTTCCCACCATGGCCCTCTGTGTTTGCATGTTCTCCCTGTGCTGCAGAGGTTTCCTCCCCCAGTCCAAAGACATGCATGGTAGGCTTTATTTATTAAGTTTATTAGTAAGCTAATTGGCATGTCCAAAGTGTCCGTAGTGTGTGAATGTGTATGTGATTGTGCCCTGCGATGGATTGGCACCCTGTGTTGTGCCCGATGTTCCCTGGGATAGGCTCCAGGTAACCCGTGATATAGCGGTATAGAAGATGGATGGATGGTTGGATGGACATGCAAAAAAAAAAAAAAGTGAAATAAACAAAATTTTGACGACTCTGGGGGCCATAAAGGGATGCACGCTACACAACCACTGCTGTAGCCTAAAAAACACAGTGAACAGTCATAAAAAGAACAAAATTTTACTCTAAGTATGAGCATGTCCCAGCTTTAAGCGCCAGCTTTAAATCTCCATGTGTTCATTATGTGACATAAATCTGGGGAACAAGACCCTGGGAACATAGATACACTCCCATCTACAGTATGTTACACACTGGAAGTGCACATTGAAGTTTGATGCCCACTGCTCAATCACCGTGTTTAATGTGTGTTTAAACTGATAGCTAAAGTTAGCTCTGAACTAGAGGTGTGTGGGGGACAGTTTTTTAATCCCACTTCCCACTTGTAGTTATTATATTAGTTTGTACCTGTTAGGATTTGTGAATCTATATCCTGAACTAGCCCCCAGAAAACTGTTAGGATTTGAAACTAGAGAATCTCCGGGTTCTCTAGTTTCAACTACACACTTCCCACACCAAGTTTACCAAGTGACACACAGACACACAAAGTTCAAATGGCAAGATCTGTCATTTATTCAAAGAAACGCAGAGTATATATCAGGCTTGACACACAACCGAGACAATGGGTTACCTATTGATTGGCTAGGTGGAAGGGCATATTTGCATTAAACAGGAAGGTATGTAAATGTGCAAATGGTGAGGGGGCAAAGAAATGCACAAATAGTGAGGGGCTTTATCCATCTGCACTTCAGTCAACAGAGAAACAAAGAAAAAAGGTGCCAACACAGGAAACAGAGAGAGGGGGGTGTTCACAGAGAGGATGTATGTATAATATTTTCTATTATACATCGGTTAGTTCGGCTCCAGTGGCACACAGTGGCTTAGTGGTTAGCACGTTCGCCTCACACCTCCAGGGTTGGGGGTTTGATTCTCTGTGTGTGCGGAGTTTACATGTTCTCCCCGTGCGGGGGTTTCCTCTGGGTACTCCGGTTTCCTTCCCCAGTCCAAAGACATGCATGGTAGGCTGACTGGCATGACCAAAGTGTCTGTAATGTATGAATGTGATTGTGCACTGTGATGGATTGGCACCCTGTCCAGGGTGTACCCTGCCTTGTGCCTGATGCTTCCTGGGATAGGCTCCAGGTTCCCTGTGACCCTATAAAGGATAAGTGGTATAGAGGATGGACGGATAGTTCTGATCCACTAATGTAATTGGTCGAGCAATTCAATTCAGTTTTATTTATATAATAATTTGTCTCAAAGCAGCTTTACAGAAACATATAAATACGGTATACAGATTTTAAATGTGCAAATTTATCCCAATTGAGCAAGCCAGTAGCGACGGTGGAAAAACTCCCTAAGATGTTAAGAGGAAGAAACCTTGAGAGGAACCAGACTCAGAAGGGAACCCGTCCTCATCTGGGTAACAGATAGTGTGAAAAAGTTCATTATGGTTTTAAATGAAGTCTGTTTGGCCTTAGAAGCAGTCGTAGTCCCAGCAATCTGGAATTGGAGTAGATGAGAGCTCCATCCAGAGGTAGGACATCCGAAATGGATCAGGCAGGTCCGGAGAGCAGAAAGGATCAGGATCTCTAGTATCTTCATAATGTTGTATGTGGCTCGACAGAAGGAGAGAAGTAGAGAAGAGATTGTTAGGACTGTCTAGTCCAGAAAGTCTAGTCATGGTAAGCTTGAGTAAACAAGTACGTTTTAAGCCTAGACTTAAACACTGAGACTGTGTCTGAGTCCTGAACATTAATAGGAAGACTGTTCCATAACTGTGGGGCTCTATAAAAGAAGGCTCTTCCCCCTGCTGTAGCCTTCACTATTTGAGGTACCGTCAAATAACCTGCATCTTTTGATCTAAGTAGGCGTGGTGGATCATAGAAAACCAAAAGTCTGCTTAGATAATGTGGCGCGAGACCATTTAGTGCTTTATAGGTTAATAATAGTATTTTATAGTTAATGCAAGATTTCACTGGGAGCCAATGCAGTGTTGAGAAGATCGGGGTGATGTGGTCGTATCTTCTGGTTCTAGTTAGGACTCTAGCAGCTGCATTCTGGACTAACTGGAGTTTGTTTATGTTCCTACTGGAACATCCAGACAGTAAGGCATTACAGTAATCTAGTCTTGAGGTGACGAAAGCATGAACTAATATTTCTGCATCATGTAGTGACAATATATTTCTTATCTTAGAAATATTTCTGAGATGAAGGAAGGCTATACTAGTAATATTATCTACATGAGCATCAAACGATAGACTGGAGTCAATAATTACTCCAAGGTCTTTTACTGCTGCACATGATGAAACAGAAAGTCCATCCAGAGTTACTGTGAGATCAGAAAGCTTACTTCTAGCTACACGTGGTCCTAGTACAAGTACTTCTTTCTTGAATTAGCATTCAACGTCTAGTGTCCTTTACACATTCCTCAACTTTACTAAGCTGCTGTCTGTCCTCTGGCTTCGCTGAAACATACAAGTGTGAATCATCAGCATAACAGTGGAAGCTAATTCCATGATTACGAATAATTTGACCTAGAGGTAGCATATATAAAGTAAAAAGCAGTGGGCCTAAAACAGAACCTTGTGGAACACCAAATTTAACCTCAGTATGCGTGGAGAAGTCACCATTTACATCTACGAACTGATAACCATCGGTCAAACAAAGAAAAGCAGTGGTCTAAGAGTGCGTATATTTATTATAACCACACTGGGATGCTTCACTGTGTGGTAATATAGTGAAGGGTAGTGGTAGCTCAGTGGTTAAGGAGTTGGACTACTGCTCAGAATGTCGTGAGTTCAACCCCAGCACTGCCATTGCTGAGCCCTTGAGCAAGGCTGTTAACCGTCAACTGCTCAGATGTATAAATGAAGTAGATCTAAGTCACTCTGGATAAGAGTGTCTGCCAAATGCTGTAAAATGTATCACTAGGCTTGCCTGTGTTCACCACATAAAGCTGCACTTCTTATTTATAAACAGTTACTAAGTAGACTTAGCATCATCATCACCGGACAAGGCAAAGGATACTTTTCAGGAATGTAACTTTTGACTTAAAATATGAAAGCTTTTTTTTTTACCTGAAGTACCTGAAATTTTACCTGAAGCATCTTTAATGGGAATGAACAAATCAATGTGAGCTTGATAGACAGGTAGTTGACGTGCTATAAAGTGAGTGTAGCTCTCTTCTTTGTGTCTGAAATCTCATCTACTCTATCTCAATTTGTTTATAGAACTGTTCAACAAAATTATACACTCACAATCATGCGGTTATACTGAATATGTGCCGATATTCAGTATACTCACACTCTTGCTTGTGCAGTACTGCTTAAAAGAACTTGGTGAAATGAATTAAATTAGGTATTTAAACCATCACAACTCTAACCAGGATAAAGCAATTATAAGGATTATAATTGTATAATTATAATTATATAATTATATAATTATAAGTCCTACAACTTGTCCAATGTGATCACAAGTCCCAGTACTACTCTGAACTGCATTTAGTTTTATCATTGCTCTGAACTTTTAATCTATGAGACTTATGAAGCTCATTACTTTCTGCCAAAAGGTGCTAAAGCTGTCCTCGGTGAAATGACTACAGATTGAGTATACACTGAGGATCATGTTGCTAGAAAGCTAAGTATTTGTAATATATGAACGAATCAGATGGGCTGGCCATGTTGTGCGCATGTCTGACAAATGATTACGCAAGAAGATGTTTTATGGCGAACTACATCACGGCAAGCGATCTCGTGGGGGTCAAATAAGAGATACAGAGATACCATCAAGGCCTTTCTGAAGAACTGTAACATAGATGCTGAAAACTGGGAGAGCATCGCCGGTGATCACTCGGCATAGGGCAGACGAGTTCATGATGGTGTAACAGCCTACGTACAAATGTCCAAGGCCGGTATCTCCTCTTCACCAGGTCGGCAGTCTAATTCCGGGCTCGGATTGGACTAATCAGCCATCTTCGAACCCACTCTCACTTAAACTGATGACACTTTGTGGTCCTCATTGAATTCCATGGACGAAGAAGACAAGAAGATTTGTTACATAGATAATCTTTGCTTGGATGAATGGGTTTGTCACTTTGCCAGATTGCGTATCTGTAAGCCCTGTGAATTCCACATGAATTTCATGTCACCTATAATTTTTTTTGGATTGTACATAAGGACTGACTTGATTTATTTCACTGATTTTCCCCAAATCTTGCATCTTTGTATTCTTTAAAAAGTCATCCATGTCAAGTTCTTTCTCTTACAAGCCCTTTCCATGCACATCACACAGTCACCGCCAAACCAACCAACGCTGTCCACACTGTCTTCCTGGTGTAAACATTGAAAATATAATGTTGCAGATATAATATAGCAGATCAGTCCCATAGTGCAATGGGATGTGAAGTATTTTTTCAAGCTCGAGTATTGAATGCTCATAAAAAAAAATGCTCATATTTCCCTTATTAGAACACAGCACGAATGATTCCTATGCTAGAAGATATGTGTATAAATAAGTTTGGGTGTGTTTGATTCTGGCATGTTCTGGCATAAGTTTGAGTTTGTTTGACTAGGCATGTATTGGCTTTAGTCACTAAATGTAAAGCAGGTTGCAATTAAGGTATACAGGTATTATAAATGGGTAATAAATAAATAAATAAAAATTTTAAACTTAAAAGATTTTTTTAATTGTTCCACTGTGGTTCAACCCTTAGTGGTTTTATGGAGAGCCCTCCAGCCTTTTAAGAAAGAGCTCCATTTCCAAAGAATAGTCTAGGGACAATATCACTTAGCAAACCCTTTTATAACAGTGTATGCATGGCTTGAACATTTGGTGGAGAATCTGTGATTTTTTTTTGTTCAAATTATTTTAATTTCTAATCATGGTTTACTTTCCATTCCAAGAAAGAAATGGAAAGAAATCAAGCACTAAACACTAGACCAGTTTCATACTTGAACCAGGTATTTATTGGTCCTGGCTGCTTGGTTTAAACATATTAAACATATAAGTTCACACACTCATTCAGACCTAAGGGTAATTTAGAATAGCTAATCGACCTACTGGCATGATTTTGCATGGTGGGAGGAAACCAGAGAACCTCAAAGAAACTCACATGCACATGGGGAGAACGTGCAAAACATCACACAGGCAGCTACCCAAGCTCGTGCATTGAATAAGGTGTGTGGAGCATGTGCATGCAGTGCACGTTTTGTGTGTGTGTGTTAGAACAAAACAAAAAAATACAAATGCTGTGGTCTAACCTACCTATTAGTTTTCAAACCTATATGTCAAAGTAAATTAGCAGAGAAATGATACTACAGCTCCCTCTGGGGCAACACTCTGGTATGTGTTTTGCATACATACATAACAGCAATTCTGGGAGATGGAGAGTTCAGAAACTGCAAATTTCATGTCTCGGGTTAACCATTTTAACTTTATTTTATGTTAGTGACACTTCCTGTTAATTCAGTGGCACTTCCTGTTCCCCTCATCATTCTGAGTCAGTGGAAAAACTTTCTGTGTTTGAGATATAATTCATGTTATGAAGTTCATAAATATGGTGACTCGAATCTACTGGAAGGTTAAAATGACTTTTCTGCATGCCAAAAAAAATGTTTTTGATACTTTTGGGCCTTACTGTGACATCTTAAAGTAACTAATAGTAAAACGTCAGTCTGTGAGCAATGGCACAAGTGAGTGTGTGCAAAATAGAAAAGCGAAAAAAAAAAAAACCCAATGTGCTTGTCCACTTCCTGTGAGAAGCCACTCTACGCTGTTATATGACAGAAGTAGGAAGAGAAACCTGTTTTGTGTTGTGTGGGGTCTGCTGAACAGAGAGAGAGAGAGATATTCCGCTTTCTTTTACAGTTAAGGTAAAGTAGTTTTTACAGGCCACTGGGAGGTCATGAAGCGAAGGTCAAAAGAGAAAAGTCAGGAGAACTTGGGCAGCCGTTTGCTCACTCCTCAGGAGAATGAAAGAGTGGTGGATCTGCTGGGCAGGAGATGTGTGGTAAGTACACTGGCCTCTCAAGACGGGTTTTTGGGGGACATGATCTTCTGTATAAGTGCTGATCTTCATACTACAGTGGAAACTGCTCTGAAAACCATTTCCTGCTCTGAATTCAATGTGGTTATAGATTTTAGATGAATAAAGATAAGCACCAAATCAGTGTGGTCATTAAATCATGTATTTAACATTCATTTCAAAAAGCTTAATGTGTCACTAATTCCAGCTAATTAGTTATATTTACAGAAAATGTTTATTTAGATTATTGATGTTTCATTTTTGAGCTCTTGATTAAGTTTAATGACATTTTTCATATATTTTTTGCCTGACCATCATGCATCCCAATTTTCCAAAATGTCTATTTTTTGCTCTCTTTTGGTTCCTAAGATACCTGAACCAGATATTCTGTGTTCCTGATTACAGGGAGTGAGGTACAATGTCTTTGTGTATTATGAATATTGCATTCTCATTTAGTTTAATGACTTGTTTTCCTTCAAAGTGACTTATGAATGCAGCAGAAAAGATCCAAGCACAAAGCTGACCAATTGTTCATTAAGGGCCTTTTATAAGTGCTAAACAGTGGCTCTGTGTTAGTTATGGGATTTGAACTCACAACGTTCCAGCCTCTTGCAAAAAACAATAACCTCTCCTGTTTTAGCATCAGTTGAAGGAACAGACAAGCATCAAATATTGCTGATGTTAAAAAATAAATAAATATGAAAAAGGAAGAAATAACAGAAAGGGAAGGAAAGCTAACTGTACACTTATGCTTAGTGGGTTTAAGCAGGATATAACAACAACAACAACAACAACAACAACAACAATAATAATAATAATAATAATAATAATAATAATAATAATAATAATAATAAATGGTATGTGAGCAGATGAAGCCAGAGTCAGTAGTTTGATCTTAGATGTAAGACACAAGGACAATCCTGGTTCAAAGACTATGAAGAAAATATAACTATAAGCCACATGTATGTTTATATAGTAATGGATGTGGAATTCTGGATGAAGATATAAAGCTATAAAGACATAAAGTAATATCGTCACATTCTCTTGTGAAATGATGTATTCTCTTAAAATGAATTTGAAAGTGATCTTCAGAAATGAGGGGATTCTCCAGATTGGCCAAAGTCTAAAGAGAAATGGTTTATTACAATATTGAGCCTTTTACATCCCCTTTGTTAACTGGTGAGGAAATGCTGGGATGCGGTGATCTTAGAGAAAAACGTGGGATAGAAGGATTGTGCTGATTTTTAGCGCAATGATTCATGTTTCGGTGTCTACGAAGATCAAATATTTGATATGTCGATATATTGATATTCGATGTGTTCATTATAAAATGACGAAGAATAACCACGTTACATTGGCTAATATAACAGTGTATATTATTTAGTAAAAAATAAAAACAAAAAGCTCACTCCATTTTATGACAGTTCGTAATAAGGAAGTTCTTCTTAAGTTTCCTCTGTAGGTCAGTTGCTAAACATTACATCCTCAAACCTGTAATGCATGCAATCTAACACACTGGCTGTCTTAATGATTATTTCTACTCGTTTGAAACTTCTCTTCATGTCAATATTTTTTTAGGAGGAATTTCAGCGCGTGAATCGTGATGCACGTTTCTGAAAAAGTTTACCATATAATACTGAAAACTAAAACTGACTTTTTTTTTTTTTTTTTTTTTTTGTAAATCTATGCTGTACAAAATGTTGCTGGAGTTAGAAGAACAGAAAACATCTTAGTGTACTGTACGAATACTTTACATAAGTAAGAGCTTCCTCTATTTAAAATTTGTGGCACTGCAAAGACTTGTTACAGTGCATGCAGAGCTGTCTTGCTTTGGTTTAAGCAAATCTTGCATGAGAAATTTGATTAATACTGTATGTCTAGAGCTTGATCTGACCGGTGACCATTGAATTGGTTATAGTTTGGCATGTGAACCTTAGGCCTGTAGGTTAAACTTATAAACTACCAGGGACCATCAGCATGTCCTGGAGAATAAGCTGTGCCTTTACCATATAACAAAACTATTTTAAAAAACAAAAAAAAACAACAGACACTATTTGCTGAGCCCTAGTCTAGGTGTTGTTAACTTGGCAGCTTTAGTCCGGCTGTGTGAGTTATGGGGGGTGGGGGTGTCAGGGTGCTGGTAGAATGAGTTGTGTGGTCATGTTTTAAATATCTTTTTGGGAGCCAAATATCATTACAGTCCTCTGACAGTTTTGACCATGTGGGGACATTTAACTGGTCACCATGAGGAAAAACATTTTTTCTTCAGTTACTGAGATTAGGCTTAGGATTAGACTTAGGCATAACATTAATCAGCTGCATTAATAATTATACCAATGGATAGGATATGTACTCACAAGGATAGAAGAACATATGTGTCTGTGTGTGTGTATGTGTTTTGTATGTGTTGTTGTTCTGCTTCTTGAACTAGCTGTGTCTTGAGGTGTGAAAACAGTCATGTACTTTGCCACTAAATCTTCTTTGTGAGCAGTGGGCAGGAGTGACAGAGGAAGCTATGCTCTAGACACTTCCTGTTACAGTTCATCTACCATGTAGCCAGTAATATTCATCACCAGCCCAAACACAACATATTTGCAGAAGTACCTTACTCGGCTCCAGAAGCTCCCTCTGTTGTGATTCGCAGAAATCATATATTACTACTGTACAATCATACATTTGCTTTGTGTTGTCCTGTGTCTTCTTATTATCTAGTCTCTGTGTACGACGGTGGTGCAGTTGTTCATGGCTCTGCCACACAACCCCGGCAGCTGGAGTCTGCAGCATACAGGTGTGCTCTGCTTCATAAAGGACAGTCCTCAGCGCTCCTACTTCATCCGCCTCTACGACATCAAGGTACTGAAATTTCCCCACATTATCACCTTTTAGGACCTCAATTAAAAACACATCTGTAGGTCCGAAAACCATCATTTTGTCACAATATAACATGCACAGGTGCACACACACACACACACACACACACACACACACACACACACACACACACACACACTAACAATAACTTAGAAATGAAAGAAAGAAAGAAACCAAAATCACTCAATTGTTCAAGAGTGAAAATGTTAACCAGTTAAACGTGTCATTTTCTTGTCATTATAATAAAAAAAACAAAACACTGCCTAAACCTTAACATTTTCCTTGCAGGCCAGTCCACGATTTGTCACTTCCTGTATTGTAGGCACCCGCCTACAATAAGATATGATGTTAGATAGCTGCTATAATTGGGTTTTCAAAGATGTGCTCATGCCAGAAATATACATGTAGAAAATATATATGAATATTTAAATAAACAATCATTTTGCAAAGTAGAAGGGTGCTCTGAAAATGTAAAATAATTTAATAAATATGATAAATTATATATATATATATATATATATATATATATATATATATATATATATATATATATATATATATATATATATATAAAGTAACGTTACTTTAGAGTCATGTGGAAAAAATAAGTACACCCCATGGAAATTGTAGGTTTTTTTTTTTTTTTTTTTTTTTTTTTTTTTTTTTTACATATTTGGACAAACAAACATTTGATAAACTTTGAAACAGTGCCGGTTTATGAAGTTGATATACTTGAACAAAACCACAAAGAAAATTTTCTTATTCAATCAATCAATCAATAGATGTGATATTCTTCTGTGGATAAAGTAAGTACACCCTTGGCCTGAGAAGCTAGTATTGCTCCCAGCAGAAATAACTTCTTGCATAATTGTCCACCAGTCTCTGATATCTGCTTGGTGGAATTTTTGACCACTCTTCCATATAATATTCTTTCAGATGCAAGATATTTGAGGGTTTTCTTGCATGTACTGCCCATTTCATATCCGACCTACCATTTCTTCTTTTAGAGTCATTCCTTTGTGGATTTGCTAGTGTACTTGCTAGTGATCATTATCCTGGTGAAAGGTTCACTTTTGGTTCAACTTCACCTTTTGGACAAATGGCCTCACATTATCTTCAAGCACTCTTGGATATGATGCAGAATTCATAGTTGAATCAATGAACGCAAGCAGTACAGTCCCTGAGGCAGCGAAGCAACCCCAAACCATAACATTTTCAACACTGTGCTTCACAGTTGGTATGAGGTGCTTCTCCTGAAAAGCTGTATTTGGTCAACTTCAAACATGTCTGCTGTTATTTTGGCCAAATAACTCTATCTTTGATTCGTATATCCAGAGCACATTATTCCACAAGGCCTGGTCTGTGCCTATATGCTCATTGGCAAACTGTAGTCTTGCAAAGGTTTTTTCCTGACATGCCTCCTATGCAGGTCAAGTTTGTGCAATCTCTTTCTGATTGTAGAAGCATGCACTTTGACACCAACAATTGACTTACTAGCAGATCCTGTGATGAAATTTTGGGGTTCTTGGAGACTTCTTTTTGCATCAGACAGCTTGCTCTTGGGCTGAATTTGCTGGGACGGCCAGTCCTGGACAAATTGGCAGTCGTTCGAAATCTGCACCATTTGTAGTTGATTCACCTTACAGTAGAATGATGTATTTAAAATTATATGGAGATCTTTTTTAATCCCTTGCCAGACTCATAGGTATTCACAACCTTGTTTTCTGAAGGCCTTACAGATCTCTTTAGATCTTGGCATGATGACACCACACACCTCAATAATAAAGGAACACCAGACACTAGGGGTTTAAATAAGACAGGTTGCGCCTGCACTCCTTAAACAGGTTCTTATCACTGGCACCCAATCTTGAACACCTGATTTGAAGGTGTGATAAATGTAGGGATGTACTTACTTTTCCCATGTGACTGATCTGTGTTTTTGTTCATTTAAATTGTGAAAATTACTACAGGAGAAGTTTAAAACATCAAAAAAAAAAAAACACACAAAAAAACTGAGCAACTAACTTACAATCGTAGTGGGCATTAAAAACACGTAAGACAAAGCTAACGAAGAATAGTGTCCAAGTTTAATGGCTTTCACAAGCCAAAGCTAAGTGCGTTCATTGTCATTGAAACTGGATTGTTATCGCACATTTTTGCTTTTTCTAGTGTACAATAATGGTTCTACGGATAAATATATTGATACGAACCTTCACTCAATCACGTGTTCATTTTTAACACACCTGCATGTCTAGTTAAGGACAACACATTTTGTGCTGCTTTCAACACAATCAGTGTGTTAGTACATTTAACACAATCAGTGTGTTAGTACATTTAACACAATCAGTGTGTTAGTACATTTAGCACAATCAGTGTGTTAGTACATTTAACACATGGTGTGTGTTAGTACATTTAACACAATCAGTGTGTTAGTGCATTTAACACAATCAGTGTGTTAGTACATTTAACACAATCAGTGTGTTAGTAAATTTAACACATGCTGTGTGTTAGTACATTTAACACAATCAGTGTGTTAGTACATTTAACACATGGGGTGTGTTAGTACATTTAACACATGGTGTGTGTTAGTACATTTAACACAATCAGTGTGTTAGTAGATTTAACACAATCAGTGTGTTAGTACATTTAACACAATCAGTGTGTTAGTACATTTAACACAATCAGTGTGTTAGTACATTTAACACATGGTGTGTGTTAGTACATTTAACACAATCAGTGTGTTAGTACATTTAACACAATCAGTGTGTTAGTACATTTAACACAATCAGTGTGTTAGTACATTTAACACAATCAGTGTGTTAGTACATTTAACACAATCAGTGTGTTAGTACATTTAACACATGGTGTGTGTTAGTACATTTAACACAATCAGTGTGTTAGTGCATTTAACACAATCAGTGTGTTAGTACATTTAACACAATCAGTGTGTTAGTACATTTAACACATGGTGTGTGTTAGTACATTTAACATATGCTGTGTGTTAAACATTTCCACACAAAGCTGTTACAAAATAAACAAACAATGGCATGAAATTCAGGTGACATTTATTAAAATCATTCAAACATTTGACAGATGTAAGAATTGGAGTTGATGTATCTTCTTATAAATCTCCCTCCATCTGGGAAGACAGGAGTCCCACTCCCTTCCAGTTAAAAAGCTGTAAAAGAGCAAAAAAGAGTGATGGTTAGCTACAAAATATGGGCAAATGCCTTTGGGCTTCATCTGAGAAATTGCGTTAAAGAAGCAGTTGCAACCTACCGTAACACCCATCTTCTCTTCTTGTCACGTTAACAAGTTCTTCTTGTGAAGAACTTTTGGCCTCGACATTACTGAGCAAGCTAAGTTCCTGTATGCTAAAATAATGTTATCAACTCAAGTGAGCATCTAGATTAGCATCACTCATCCCTACTGTGATTGGTGACAGCATCCAGATAGCTAACTCTATCTCGGAGCCTCAGATAAGATGCAGACCCAGAGAATTATAAAATAACCTCAGTCCATATTTCACAGCCAACATAAACACATGACACTAGTAGTGTAACGCCAACACTGAGGAAGCAGTACATGATATTCATTTTTAAAGCCGTTGCGATAAATAAGTTAATTATCACTCGCTGAGTTACTGTTTTCCAATGAATACATTTTCGAGAGCTCCCTGCCTAAATATCACAAACTCAACCAGGCATTTTCAGCAGCATTAACACTAAATAGTGATGAAAGCTGACTTACCCATAGTCTTTTGGTTTCCTCGCCTCAGGACTCCGACTCCGCTGTCACAACCAAAGATCAAAGCACGTGTGTGAATTTGTTTTCTTTTTTAATGTTTTTTTTTTATTATTGGATAATTTATCATGTTGAAATAGTAATAACACAAACAGTGTGTAGGATATTAACATCCTTTCTGAGTGTGTTTCTCTAAACAAATCAGACAGTCTGTCCGTGTGAAAACCGCTACCTCCACCTGAGGCCAATTCAAACAGTCAGCGCTGAGGTGATTTGACCCAAGGAGCTGGGCTGATGCGTCAAGGTGGGGGACAGGTGCATTGATTCAACTGTCAGTGAAAATGACCCAGCTACTAACCCAGCGGTTGGGTTACACAAAACTACCCAAAAACTACCCAAGATTGAGAAAATATTGCCCAATTAAATCACCCAAAAGGCTAAACCCAACGTTTGGGTAGAAAGAATAACCCAGCATTTTTTAGAGCCAACAATTTCCATGGGGTGTACTTATTTTTTCACATGACTGTAGCTGTCTAACACAGTATAAGTGCAGTCTATAATTTAAGAGTATTTGGACAAACTAACATAATCATTAGTTAAATTGCCACTTGTAATATTGACTGCCTGAATTCTGGAACTCTCAGACATCACCAGATGCTGGGTTTCATCCCAGGTGATTACTTGGCCTTTAGTAGGCCTTTACTACAGCTGTTTTCAATTCCTGCTTGTTCTTGGGGTGTTTTGCCCTCAGTTTTGCCTTCAGCAAGTGAAATCATGCTCAATTTGATTGAGTTACATTTACATTTATGGTATTTGGCAGACACCCTAATCCAGAATGACTTACATTTATCTCATTTATACAACTGAGCATAAAAGAAAGCCATTAGTTGAGGGTTAAAGGCCTTGCTCAAAGGCCCAGCAGTGGCTTGGTGGTACTGGGATTTGAACTCATGACCTTCCGAGCAGACGTCCAACATGTTAAGCACTGAGCTTTGGGTCATTGTCCATCTCCACTGTGAAGTGCCAATGGGTTTTGAAGCATTTGGTTGAATCTGAGCAGATAATATAGACCTATACATTTCAAAATTCATCTAATGTGATCAACCTGTTGAGGCTTATCAGTGGTTTACATCTTGTGGTAAATCCTCTGGATTTATAGTTGACTTTGACACCTGATGGCCGGTGTTCTTGATCTGGTCAACTGTTGTGAAGGGGTTTATATTAAGCAGGGAAAGAATTCTTCTGTCATCCAACGCAGTTTCCCTTGGTCTTCCACACCTTTTTGTTGTTCCTGAACTCACCAGTGCGTTTTTAATTCCTGCATCGTTCACTCGATTTGGATGTACATACCCTCGTTTGCACTTCCAGATGGATTATTTTACTCTTCATTATTTAATTTCAAGTCTAACATACTGTGTTAGACAGCTACAATAACAATAATCTTGGCAATGTCAAAATTTCTATGGACCTCCGTGAATAATAGTATATTTGGAGACAAGTACACTGTCAAGTACAAATGCAGTTAATTTTTCATTGCAGTTTAATTGTTTATTTTGCATGTACTAGCATGTCTACATTGTAATAGCATAGCATGTACTAGCATGTCTACAAGGTAATGTATCTTGTATTAATATGGTTATGGAATTTATTTATAAGTATACTAAATTCTTAGGTCTTTTTCTTTTTATACTGAATCCATGTTAAATTATTCACTATATTTTTTATAACTGAAGATAGGATTCAGGACAGGACATCCCTCCTCTTTCACTTCAAAAATGTCTCGCTGAAGAAAACAGTTTCATAATACCAATGTTAGCAAATTTTCGAAATGATTTTATTTGATCATTATATAAGCTTAAAGCATGATTTTAAATTCATTGTGGTTTACTTATTTATGTCATAAACTACAGTAACTAATAAAAATGAAATTCATACATTTAGACATTGAGTCCCAATTTGAGACCAACATATACAGTAGACAATATTTAAAATAGTACATTATGTATAGTATACTATAACATGTATTTAATACACTTACAGTACTTACAATACAGTCATTTTTGAAATTTCATTTTATTTATTTATTATTTTATCATAAAGGTAGTTTAACTAAGATTGAACGTATTCTGAAATGTGTCTCTATGCCAGGCAAATAAACTTTTATGGGAGCAGGAGCTCTTTAACCAGTTCACCTACCACAATGTCAAGCCCTTCTTCCACACATTCCAAGCAGATGTGAGTATTCAGTCACTTTTTTGTTGTAGGAACATAGTAGTTTATCTATTAGCATGTATCAAAGTCATGAATTACTGTATGCCCACATGCCTCAGAATAGCCATGAGTTGAAGTTCAGTTCAAAACCAAAAGTAGCTGTCATCTCTCTGAGTAGTTTTTAGTCATCTTGAAACTGTCTGGTGGCCCTCGTGGGTATCTTTTTTTAAGAACTGCAACCTCGGTGTGTTCTTCTTTCAGGAGTGCCAGGTGGGCCTGAATTTTGCGAACAGTGAAGAAGCTGAGAACTTTTTCCTTATAGTGGATGAGAAGAACAGCCAGAGAAATAAAAACTTGGGTCAGTTAAGCAAGTTTGGCCATGAATGCGAAAAGGTCTTGGTTTATCATTGTCTAAAATCTGTATATCATTGTTTAAAATGATAGAATTTGTAACCTGCAGTAGAAAAGCTAATGGTTTGAAATGCTAACAGCTTCCTCTTGTATGATTTCTTTAGACAAGCGCCAGGGAAAAGGCCTTACTCTCAGTCAAGGTAAAACTGGATTTCTGTAGTGTCAACTGATAAAAGAAACGTCCTCTCTCATTCAACTGCTTTTATTTCCAGCAAATGTCTTAACATGTGTAAATATTTGTATAAACATAGAAACATTCAACAACTGAGACATAAACTGAACGTTTCACAGACATTTGATGAACAGAAATGGAATAATGAGTCCCTGAACAAAGGGGGCGGGGGGGGGGGGGGGGGGGGGGGGGGTGTCGATATCAAAAGTAACAGTCAGTATCTGGTGTACCAGCTGCTTTAAGTACTACAGTGCATCTCATCCTCATGGACTGCTGCAGATTTGTCAGTTCTTGCTGTGAGATGTTACCCCACTCTTAGACCAAAGCATTTCCAAGTTCTTTATCACGTCTAGGGAACACATGGTTACATGTAATTTTCCACTAGAAGGACGATTAGCTGTCCTTCCTGTCTCCCTGTAGCACTGTCTTAGGGGTCTTACATTACAGACATTACAGTTTATTGCTCTGGCCACATCTGCAGTCCTCATGCCTCCCTGCAGCAGGTCTATGGCATGTTCACGCAGGTGAGCAGGAACCCTAGGCGTGTTTCTTCTGGTGTTTTTTAGTGTCTCTTTAGTGTCCTAAGTTATTGTAACTGTGACCTTAATTGCCTACAGTCTGTAAACTGTTCGTGTCTTAAGGACTGTTCCACAGGGGCATGTGCAATAATTGTGTATAGTTTGTTGAACGACCATGAAAAACATTGTAAACATCTGTGAAGTTTATTTGGATTTTACAAAATTATTTTTAAAATACAGTCTCCTGAAAAAAGGGGTTTCTTTTTTTGCTGAGTATATATGCACTTTGGAAATTTTTGATTTTATTTATTTTTTGTCAGAGCATGATGTTTTGCCACCACTACCTCCAAATGGTAAGTAATGCATTATCAATAAAGTCTTTTACTTCACATGGCAATGCCACACAATTTGTGATCTATAAATAGTTATTTGAAAGACTGTATTGTTTTCTGTAAGTTTTCTTTGCTTATGTGTGGTGAAACTTTTAAAACTAGGGTATGGAAGTCAGAATTTACTTCCATTGGGAAATATTAACATCCAGAATCAAGCACCTCCCACTAAATCAAAGAAAGAGAAAAAGGAGAAGGAGAAAAAGAACAAAAAGAAAGGCTCTAAATTATCCAAGGCATTAATTGGAGCACCTAGTGGTTTTACGTGAGTAATAAAAGTTTTGAAAATATTTTGGGTTCCAGCTTTTGCTGAATCTGCTGCTTAAGACCTCTCACAATATGTTTTCTTTTAGTTTGACAGCCAGTGTTGTAAAGCAAGAAGAAAGACTAAGTTCTATAGCGGTTTATGCTTTATATGTTTCAGCCATGTTGGGCACCTTGGTATGCAGAATAGTGTGGACCCAGATTTGATGACGCTGCTGTCACGTGCTGGAATCAGTGAGGCAGATTTGAACGACTCTGAGACCTCACAACTTATTTATGATGTCATTGAGCGCTCGGGTGGTGTGGAAGCAGTGAAGCAGAAAATGAACCAACAAGGTAAGGTTATGAACAAATATAGATTTACAACTTTTCGCTGTGTGGGAAAAATGGAACATGGCATTTGGTACATGTATTCAAACTTGCATGTCCCCTGCAGGACATCCTCCTCCTCCACCTCCTAGTGCTCGTCGGACTTCTCTTCCCCCAGTGCCTCCTGGATCTTCTTCAGCTCCCCTTCCCTCTCAAGCTCGGTTCGGGCCTTTACCACCTCCACCTGGAGGAACTTCATCTCCTGCCACTAGATCCTCTTCAGTACGTGCTCTACCACCCACACCCTCAGGAGGGCGCACAGGACCCCTACCACCACCTCCAGTGGCACAAGGAGGACGTAGAGGGCCTTTACCTCAACCCCCAGGTTCACAGGTAGCACCTTCATCAAGAAGTGCACCCCTACCACCAGTTCCAGGAGGTCATGATGGTCCCCGTCCCCCTCCACCAGGAGATCGAGGTGGCTCTCCATCATCTGCTACTTTTTCACGTAGTGGACCCTTACCTCCTCTTCCTGGAAGGGGTAGTGGACCCGCACCTCCCGGAGAGCGAAGTGGACCACAACGCCCAGCATCAAGAGATCAAAGTGCCTCCATGCCTCCTGGACATTCTTCTGGATCCTTCCCACCTCTACCAGGAAGACGGACTGGATCCTTACCACAACCTCCAAATGATGAATGTTATTTGCTACCACCTCCAACACTCTCTGAAGATTTCCCTCCTTCCCCATCTTCTGATTTTTTGCCACTAGGCAGCGAAGATTTTCCACCACTGCCTCCTCCAGATGAGTTCTACCCACCTCCACCAACCAATGCTTGGGACACTTCTGACACAGTCCCAGATCCTCCATTAGCTAATTCTAGTAGAGGAGGTCCACCACCTCCGCCACCTCCTCCACCTCCTGCTGCCCCAGCACCCAAATTGGAAAGGGGACCACCGCCTCCCAAAGCCAGCAGTGAGGGAGGAGGTAGAGGAGCCTTACTGGATCAGATACGCGTAGGGACAAAGCTCAAAACGGTGAGAATAATCATTTTGATTATTTTGCACCAAGAATTGTGAAGAGTATCATTACAGTAATGAATCGTATTTTGTTATCAGGTAACTGCCAGCTCTGATCCACCCCCATCTGCTACACTGGATACAGGAGAGGGAATAGTGGGAGCCCTTATGATGGTCATGCAGAAGAGGAGTAAAGTCATTCACTCATCAGGTACACAATTATTCAGTCAACTTTTTTCTATTTTATTAAGCTGTACCTTTCATATTTTAGCAACTGATATGCATTAGTGGCCGCATAAGTGAATTCAAAGCATGTTATCCCTCGTGTGTGAATACTATGTGTGTAAACCCGGATCGATTATTTCTTCTAGATGAAGGAGATGAATTTGATGATGAAGACGATGACGATGATGAGTGGGATTAATTTCAAATCAAGTGAAGGACTCTGTCCCAATGAGCATTAGCAGACCTACATAGTAATATTGGTGAAGCATTTACAATAACTGAATAATTTCAATTTGGCCATTTCAAAAAACTAAACCATTAAACTACAAGTTGAAACAACACAGTGAATTCATTTTGTTTACTGGAAACCCTTTTTCATTCCAAGTAACACCAATTCACCACGAAGTAAAACATTTGCTCAGAGCATCACACTGAGCATGTGAAATACCCCTTCCATAATCTATGTAAGGTGCTAACAATTTCATGGCTTGGAAAACACAGTGTAACTGAAGTTCATTGTTTATATACTCACTGTTTATTAAAAGTTAAAAGTTAAGCTAATGTTTTTATCACTTTGTATGATACTGAAATATAAATCCGGTACAAACACTGTAAGCAGCAATGCTCTTTTATTTCCATTATGTCCTTATATCTAAAAACAAGGAAGAACATTCAAACAACACAACGCGATACTAATCTATTTAATACTAATACAATCTTGTGCAGTTTTAGTTACCACAAGTCCAGTGTTACAATTTTTTTCAAGGTCCAATCCTATGGTGATGAAACCTATATACAAAAAACATGGTGTTATTATAATTACATTTAAATAAATATAACTATATATCTTGTCTGTCATGCAAAATGCCCTCCACCTTTTATATACTTTATAAATTCTCTACTAAGGCAAAAATATACAACTTAAAAATAAATACACATTATCACTCAGCTACAGTGACACCCATGAAGACATTGTAGTGTTCCTGAAAAGAATGAAAATAATAATAATAATAATAATGGTGCAATTTTCCAACCAGGAAGGACAACCAGGATATATGTACAGCTTTATCTACTGATTTACTGTTATCTGCACTGGACCATATGCTTTCAGCATCCAAGCAGCGAAACTGCAAAATTGCACTGGCCCACAGAATGAATGATCACACATATACACACACAGGAAACACACATTGTGTTGTCTAGTCATGATCTGCAGTTAAATCATACTCTAAGGTGCTTAAAATATAAATTACACTCGTAAGCTTATAGCGATTGTTGAAATGTCAAATATATTATGCAGCAAAACTGGAGATTGAGAGGATCAGCTGGGTCATAAAATGTACAAATATCACAATGATGGTCAGAACATTTGTAATGGTCAACATATGGTCCAAAATCAATGTAACAACAAAAGACTTAAGGACAGCTGAGGACATATCAAGGAACATAACGCAAGGAATGCAACAAAAATGAGAATGGAAGTTGAGTAGACGAGTCTCTTATGAAATACGGTTGTTTACACCTGTGTCTCTTCACCTCACTCTCAATGAAGTACATAAACATGAAGACAGAATGGACCAGTTGGTGAACGGAGGGAAGGCCAGTCTCAGCCTCCACTGGGCTCGTGGCCCTCTGTGTGTCTGCGGTTTGGACGTTTGCTTTGCTGCTGCCCTCGATCAGTGAGCTGTTCCCAGTAGGACTGGCAATACTGGTGAATCACGCGCATCTCAGGCTCTAAGGGTTGCACATTGCCACCTGGGGAACGGGCTTCAGGGTTGTGACTCCTCGTCACCAACTCCTCCTCTTTATTCTCGTCGTCGGGTACAGTGAGGGCCACTGCGATGTCACGGTCCAGAATGCGCAAGGAGACACGTGCTAGAGTGTGCTTGAAGTTATTCTCAGTGGCCAGGCAGTGGTATAACCCAGCATCTGAGTGGGTGAGTGATTTCAGCAGGACACCCTGGGGTGTACTCAGTACTTCCCCATCTCTATTCAGCTGCATAAAGATTACACAGTAGACTATCACTATGAGAGGAAACTGCAACCCATGGCCACTACACGCTACTCTAAAATCAGCTATAAATCACTATGCTAAAGGATTATATATAATGCTAACATTACTAATCAAAACCGCAGTTATCATTCAAACATCATACCACGCTAGCTTATACACAAACATATGCATGAACAAGCATAATTTCTCTTTTAAGTGATTTTGATATTTATGGGATCTTACCACTTTTCTTCTTCCGTCTTTTTGGTAAAGCCATTTGACAGTAGCCTGAGGAGATCGTGGTACACACTCCAAAAATGTGCTGCTTCCCTCCACGCCAAACTGCACCGTCTCCTTCAGTCTCTTCTCCACTGTGGAGGCAGAAACCCGAGTCATTTTAGAATGACAGCTATGATTTATTATAAAGCTTAATGATGTTCAAATATGTAACGTACAGTATAAAACACAACCGGGTGTACTCTTATAGGAAAATAATCTAGGATGGGGTAGTGCAATGCCATTACCACCCAAAAGCTAACCATTTTTCCTTTATTAAGAATGACACATTGTACTTATTATCCATTTATAGTTACTTTTAATGCTATGAAATATCCAAGTTAGTTCCTTTTAGCACTTACATTATAACATCTATAAACCACCTGCCACTCTGTTTTCTCTCTCTTGAAGTTGATAAGACAAACAAATACAGCTTGACACATTATTGAGAAACCACAACCCCCTCTGTGTTGGAAAACATAAAGTTTCAGTTTTACCACTGACTGTTACAAAGCATTGATGCTGAATTCCAAAAAATGCTAAATAAACACCTGCACATCAACAGTTATCCACGTATAATATGTTTATATGGAGCCACACAAGTTCCTGTGCAATTTGTTACTATAGACATGAAAATATATTACAGTGATCATATTAATATAAACCTGTGATTTGCCTTGCACTACTGTCAGAGCTGCTATCATAGGAAATGAATCAACACCTTAAGATTAATCAGAATAAAAAAATCTATAGCACTGTGGTCTAATAACTTACACACTGTAATAACATATATGTACCAATAACATTACAGAACCCAAATTTTTTGCTGAGCAAAACAATCCATGTAGAGGATGTATGACTTTCCTTTAAAAAAATAGTTAAGGGAGAATTCAACACTGCTTGCTGTACCTTTAGCATTAAATCCTCTACACTGACGTAGGGGGTCACCATGTTTCACATCCTGCCTTCTGCTCCTCCTAAAAAAATTAAAAATCCAAATCAAGATTCAAACCAGGGTTACAAATGTAACAAATTTCCCTGATACATTAAACACCTTAAGTGGAGAGTTTCTATTGACCTTTACTAACCTTTTAGTGGCCTGTGTGAAGGGGGTGCAGTTCTCTCCATCCCATGCACAGTAAGGGTCACGGGCCAGGCAGCAGTCTGAACAAGCCTTACCATACACGCCACAGCGATGCAATGACACCTGGGTAAGACCTGCATCTGATGATACGTACAGCTGTTGCTGTAGAGATGAGAAAAGAAATACTGCACATTTAATTCAACATAAATTTTTATTCTATGTTATAAAACATTATACTACAGCGCTATTGAATTCCTGACTCGGATTGGTCAGTTTTGATTAAGTAATGAATAAAACACTATACATGTCCTGTTATAGGAAAATCATCCATGATGGGGTGGTTTGACGTCGACTGAAGCAAAGTGGACTAGTTTCCTGTAATAGCATGTCCCAACATGCTTTCTTACTCTAATACTACAGTGATTTGCTATTTTTTATTTATTAATGAATGACATGTCATGCTTTTTAACCATTTACCAGACATGGTAGTTCCTGTTATTATTGATATATAGAATTATATAAAACTTCATTAATAATTAAGAAAGTTAATATTAAGAAAGTCTTCAGGACAGAGGAGTTTGCGCTTTCTGTTTTCTCTGTAATGAACGCTGAATTTTTATGTCTTATTAATTTCAAGAGAGAGAATGAAAGACAGGATGGTTAAAGAACGACTGTTTAAAGCTGCTATAATATAAGTGATAACAGGAACTAACTTGTTTTGTGGATGCTGGATGACATTAAACATAACTATACATGGATAAAAAGAATGATGTCATTCTTTTATTAATAAAAAAATGATTAGTATTGGAAAATCACTGTGGTCTAAGAGGAATAACACACTTTGGGATGTAATATTATAGGAAAATAATCAATAATCACACTACCCTGTCGTTGATTATTTCACTATAACAACATGTCCTGTCATGTTCCTTACTTACTCCACATTAAAACGTTTAAAATGTTAATACAAGACTACTTTAAAATGTTTTACCCTTTTAGCAGATATCCTCATTGTTTTAACAGGAACTGGTGTCTGTAGAAAACGGAGAAGGTATTGCAAATTATACAGTCTGAATGTTATTCTGTTATTTGTTAGCATCAGCAAGTTAGCGGTTGACTTGTTACCCTGAAAATTTCCACTTCCTCTAATGTCAGCTCTTCCATGGTGGTTGGATCTTTGGGAAGAACTATAACCTTTTGTACTGTTCCACGATCTGTAAAGGCAGGAAAAATGTACCAATTTGTTTCACCTTGTTAGGTGTGTGGTTACAATAAACACCTGCTAACAGGTTAGTATGTGAAAAGGAAGAATTATGAATGAATGAATGAATGAACTGTAGCCAGATTACTCACCTGTGCCTAGAAAAAACACCTCATATCTCCCATCCACAGCATCCACCTGGTCCACAGCGATGGTGGTAAACCTGTAGTCTACGCCTGAACGCACCACTAGGGGGCGCTTGTGTATAGGATACACAGGGTGATACATGAGTGGGTGCGCACGAATGAAGTTCACAGCCTCGTCTGAGAATGCCTTAGTAGAGTGCAAACTCGGTGTAAACGTACCTCCAGGACACTAGAGGGTAACACACAGCTATGTTACTAGATGAATCCTCCTCAGAAATTACAGTAGATGCAAACAGAATAAACATTATAAACATTTGTTTTACATATGCATAAATGTATGTAACTCACAGTTCCAGGTCGAGGGTAGGGGATCTTTCCTGTGTACATTGTCCATTGGTAGTTGTGCCCATGTTTGTGGGCAAAAGGCCCATTGAATACATTACGTATGTCAGCCATAGAGTACACACAAACAGCTGATCCCTTAAAAACAGACCTGAGACAGATATATGAAACTAAGCTGAGCACATGTGACAATTTTATCTGTTCATGCAGAGTAAAAATTTAAGTTGTCCTTACCCTGCAGTGGAGAAAACGGCATACACCATTGGGTTACGTTCATCCTGTGTGGGCTGAATAAACACGTCTCCTGAAAGGGAGAAGTATTATATGAATTAGCAGGTCAACGTCAAAAATGAGACCACTGTTTAAAAATCCATCTTAGATCAGTATAAGATTAGGTGGTCATACGGCCTGTTCTGGCTAGTGTTAGGCTGGTCTAGCTGGTTGGCTGGTTTGCCTTCTGATCTGCTAGAATCCACCTGTCCAGCAAGAAATACTCTGACCCTTTACAATTAAACCGAGCGACTAAACGTAGCCTAACCTGATGAAACCAGCCAGTAAGTGTCCAAAACCCCTCTAAAACCATCTAATCTTACCAGGTAGAACCAGCCTGATCAGTTAGAATCAGCTTGCAAGAGTCCTTAAACTCTCTAAAACCATAATACCTTACCAGCTAGAACCAGTCTGACCAGTTTGTGCCAAGCGGACCAGCAAGTATCAGTCTGCAAGTGTCCAAAACCCCTATAAACCCATCAAACCTAAGCTGCTAGGACCAGCCTGACCAGCAAGAAATAACCTGGCCAAATAACCAGCCTGAAGGGTCCAAACCCCAACTAAAAACAATCAGAGATCATCATCTGGAACCATTCTTCTCATCTAGAACCAGTCTCACCAAATTAGAACCAGCTTCACAAGATAGAACAAACCAGGTCAGTTGAAATCAGGCTGAGTGTTCATTAAAACCATCAAACCTGAGGAGCAAGAAGGAGTTAGAACACTTCTCTGGCCCTTCTAACTTTCAAACCTTACCAGTTAGGACCAGTCTGACCAGCTTGAACCAAGCATCCAAAACCATCTAAAGCCATGAAGTCAGACCAGTTTGCATCATCCTGACTAGTATGAACAAGCCTTCAAATGTCCAGAGCTCCACTAAACCAACAATCCTGACCAGCTAAAACTATCTTACTGGCCCAGGTGGGTTTTTTCCAGCAGGGACAGTACCATAGGAATATCATACTCATTAAATTCTAAATTAATTTACTCACTCAGCTCATCGAAGAAGGTCTCCACACCATCCTCACCCATCACGGAGCACACCAGCCTGGCTTTTAGAAATGTTGTCCACTTGTTAACTAGAGACTTCTGGCCTCCTTCATCATTCTGGTAACACAAACACATTCACGCTCCCTTTATTCTTCTGTAATAAAACGCTGATATTTGAGAAGAATTAAATCCATTCTATCTAATGATCTGTCAATTCCAGGCAGCTTTGTAAATTTCACATTATGGATGAGATTCTATTGTTCATAAGCTAAATGCTGTGAATGATGCTTCATGAAGCCAGGCATTAATTCTTCTTGCAATTAAAAGGTTGTTCATAAAATTTCAGGTGGGCAATATATCTACAACCTTTATCTTTATAACAATTCAGGTGTCGGATTCATTCATTTTCTGTGCTCTATGATTAAATACTCCATGATTAAGATCATGGAGTATATCCTTAACCACTGGTGTTTGGTTTGTTGAAGGACCGCACCAGACACACTCGCCCCACTCTGGCCAACACGCTGGGGCTTGCCGTCCCTCCAGAGTCCAGACTCTTCTCCCGGAAGAAAAAGTAGAGCTTGTCATCATTTTTCTCCGAGCTGTCAGGAATCTGCTTTATTTGAATGAAAACTGGTTCTAAAATAGAGACAGAGAGAACATGAGAAAGAAAGAAGGAAAGAAAGACAAAGTATTTCATTGTTTAATTTATGATGATAATAATAATAATAATAATAATAATAATATGATGTTCCATTTATAACAATGCAACAGATGTCTGATTCACATTTCACTTTTTTATTTCCATTTTAAAATTTTATATTTGATCCATTCATTCATGGAAAAATAATTCAGTCAGTTCTAGGCACGTAACCAAATATGAATACGTTATTCGGATTAAACAGATAACATGTTCTACACTTATACAATTACTGATGTTGTTATACTGTGATACAGAATCCTTAGTGACTGCCCGGTCAGGGTCGCTGTGGTTTAAATTAGACTACTAGTTTGTTAATATTGTGCTAAACAGAAACAACTAATTTTGTTAGAATAATATCACAGGTAGGTAAAAACAAACTTAATAAGTGCACAAAAATGATTAATTGAGACCAATTATGGACACATGTGATGTGGCTGAGGTTGAGGAACTGTCAGAGTCATAATTCACAGACTATGCTGACAGTGCTGGCATTTCTACAATGAGGTTTTCTTCCCCCAGTGTTTCTGTTGGTTAGTGGTATGGTTTGTTCTACTGCCACTTCCGGTTTAACACCAAATATAGAAATGGATATTTGGAGCACTAAACAGGTATAGATACAGACCGTGTCATTGCGTTACACACCTAGTCAGTTGTATTTAGTTAGCAGTCACCAAATACTTACCATTGAGCCACTTGGAGTCATACTGCTCTGTTCTAATAGCTGGCCTGCTCCCCATCGTCATAAAGATAGCTGGGTCATTGGCCATGAAGTCCACATGCACACCAGCATACAGGTTGCCATCTGAAATGAGCAGGATAATAAGGAACAAAAAAGAGGAAATTGGACATTAGTATGTGCTTTATGTATCATAAAACAAACTGTAGTTGTACTTTGTTGGAATAGACTCACTGATAAGAGCAGCCACATCTTCATGATTTGGGTCGTAGGAGCATTTACCCTTTCCTGAATCCACATATCCAGAGACCAGCCTAAAGAGGTAGTCCTGCACAGATAAAGGGAGGGAAGCATTGGAGGGGGTTTTAATAATTCAGCTATAGGCTGTGCTTGTCTGTGTATATGTACATAAATGTGTGTATAGGTGGGTACCTCAGCTTTCCAGCCTCTATTGATGAAGGTACAGATGGGTCTGTAAGCTCCAGTGCCACACGTGTACAGATGAGTCCTGTTCCATGGCTCGATCATACGCACAAAGTTGGCACACTCCCCCTGGGAAACAAATACATACAATTACAGTGCTGTGAAAAAGGACTTATTCTGATTTCTTCTGTTTTTCTGTATATATCATACTAAATTGTTTCAGGAATTAATACAAAATCTAAGACAAACCAAATGCAACCCGAGTAAACACAAAATACAGTTTTTAAATGATAGTTATTTTTTTAAACAAAAAAGTTATATCAACTGGGCCTGTGTGAAAATATATTTGCCCCCATAGTTACTAATTCCCCAAAAGCCTAGTAATGATATTTACTAATTAGTTCTTAATAAATAAAGGCTTTTGTGTCAGGACAAGTAAATGGCATGGAGGCTGTTAATACAGCTAATATGCCATTTAATTACCAATTGTTTTTAATGAAAAGACAGCTGTGTACAGAATAAGCTAGGTTGTATAAGTGTGCAATCAAACTGCACTTCATTTTTGTGATTGACTTAGACCATAACATTAGTAAAAGTCATAAAAGTCATGTTTACTGTGTTGAATTACTTTGTGAGATGTGAGGGAAAAGTGATGCGTTCACGATGTATGTGCTATGAGCAGGGTTGTTTAGATATGCATGACAAAGCAGCTCAACTGAAAAGCAGTATTAAAAGACGTTTCACCAAGACATACAGTACGTTTCACTAAGGTCCTAAAATAGGCTCACGTTGTTACAGATTTAGTCATAAATTAAATCTGTCTGTGCTACCAATTCAAAAGTAGCCTGGTTATGCAGGAAAACCAGACACCTGGCAACATAAAGCTCATAGCAACACACATGGGCCCTTATTTATTTACAGAGACAGACAAAACCAAACGCGAAAGGAGCCGGCACAAATTTTCCAAAGTTGAGTACACTGAACAGAATATGTAGTCCATTTCCTCACACTGTGTTTTTGTGCCAACTTCTTGCGTTTTGCCTGATCCTCCCTCAAATGCATATGTATGAGGAAGAGAAGAACACTTTATTGCGTGTTACCACATGCATGTTGCTTAGTTTGGCTTGTAGGTCAGTTTCCTACATAACACACAAGGTTTTTCCTCACACAGTGCAACCTAATTATGCATAAAAACAGGCACAAACAGGTTAGTAAATCTGGCCCGTTGCATTCAGAGACGTGTTCAGATATAATTGTAAAAAAAAAAGAAGGTAAAAACCTATTCAGAAGTTAGCATCAAGAATTTATTTATTGTATGATTTTATCGTATGTTTTGTTTTGTTGTAGTATTTTCCAAAATGTCATTTTATCGTTTTGGAATTGTTTTTTTTTGTACATACTACCTTTTAGTGGTGAGAAACCATGGTGAATGCAAATCTTTGCACTTTGCACTGTCTAATCAAAACTCAAATAAAATGTATTTTTGCGATATAAATAAATAAATAAATAAGAAACATAGTGTTCTTGGTGTAGACATTAAAAGAGGCAGACTCACATGCTTTCCTTTCCCTGTCATCTGACACTCTCCCTTTCTCTGTGTCGGAGCAGGCCAGTGGATCTGTAAGAGAAGAATAGGAAACCTTTATCCTTGAATACACAGTTCTGACATAAGGTTTTTTTTTCTTCCCTATTCATTAAAATAATTATAGATCAGCAAGTTTGGAACTCTTGACAACCATGTAGCATGAATGAGATGAATATAACAGCTAAGTCATCTCTCTAATGTTATCACAGATGACATGTACCAGCGCTTCTTACAATGAGAGGCTCCTTGTTAACGTTTTGCATGTCCAGGGAGACGAGGTACTCGCGGCTGCCCAGGTAAAGACGGCCCTGATCCTGGTCCATGTGGAGGATCCGGTAATCGCTGGTGTTGAAGGATAAGCTGAATGGTCTAGCTGTCCGGGTGTCCATTAGCTCTGGTGAGGAATAGAGAGACAGACACGAGAAATTTCATTAATGATGACTGCATTATGAGTTAATGTGGCTTTCTGAATAAATCATAAATAAAATAGTGATTACAGTTTGTTGGTTCACGTAATTTGTCAACTAAAAACTGAGAATACAGGCAAGTACCATTCATCCATCCATTTTCTTTACTGTTTATACTACACAGGGTCACAGGGGACCTATGCCAGGGGACTTGGGGCACAAGGCGGGGGACACCCCGGACAGGGTGCCAACTCATCGCAGGACACAATCACACTCACACCCATTCAAACACTATGGACAATTTGGAAATGCCAACCAGCCTACAGCGCAGGTCTTTGGACTGGAGGAGGAAGCCAGAGCACCTGAAGGAAACCCTCAAAGCATGGGGAGAACATACAAACTCAGCGCACCCAAGGTGGAGGCAGGAATTGAACCTCCAGCAAGAGATCATGTCTCAGTCTGTGCTTCATTTTCTCCTGGCAGTTTTTATATCCACGGTGCATTAGAGTACTGCATAGTAAATACAGGCTTGTGAACTTCATGTCCTTGGGAATCTCAAAGCATAAGCAAGAAATTGTTATTCCCAAGCCGCTACCTCTGAGAACTCTCCTCGCAAAAAATCAATTCAAATTCATTTTTGAGAGCATGAAGCAGAAATTCTAGGGAGCAAAGTTCACTTAACTCAGCAATAGATTGTCTGGCTGATATTTCATTCAGGGAAAGAAAAAAAACACTAACAATATGTTGGATGTCTGTCTCAGCGATGATCTTTCAGACATTCGTCATTATTCTTGACATTCAGACATGCGGTATAATCATTAAGGTTATCAAAAGGTCTTAACAACAAAATACCAATAGTTCAGCGCGTGTTAACAATTTCAGATAACTGTCAACACTTTGACTAACATCCACTCAACACACACAATATTAAAAATTAAATACTTCCTGTTACTTTTGTTTCTCATGCAAAAATCATCCTGAAATACTGACATGATATAAAGGAATATTTTAAAAAATGCTTATATTCCCATCACACTATTTTGAAGAGTAGCCTTTCTATGCGTCAGATGACTACTGTTCTCATCTTACATGTGTTTATATGCTTAAGGGCTTCAGTTACACCCCATATACACGAAACAGAAACACTGTGCAGGACCTGACATCATTGTTCCTTGCTGTCTTTTCCTGAACACAGTGTTCTTTGTGTAACAGAAGTAAACGTAAGCAAGTGGGTTAAAGTTAATCTTTAGCTGTTTCACTGGACCTGATTAGCTGTTATGAGTTGTAAGAGTAATATTTTAAGTGCTGACTCACTGTGAAGAGTTGCTCTAAATAAAAAAGTGCATTCTGGGTGATCCTAACCTGGGTGAAACCCAAACCTGTGCTTTTGAACCAAGATAATGTAAAGCTTTCTGGCACACATGTACCATATATTTATCTATACGTTATGTATATTCTTGTCACATGGTTTTGTTATATAAATGCCTGCTTGTGTATAAATGCTGCTGCCTAAAATAGACAAGGCCTCTCTGGATCCATGTTCTGAGAGCTTCCCCTTCCTTTGGAGGTCATCACTAACGGATCAGTAAGGATGTTTGGTTTACAGAGAAGTCAGGAAATGCGTGTATGACTTGACACCCTGAATGTCTCTAAAAAGAGATTTTTTTGCAGCATGATTTGGACATGCCACCAGAAAAAGAGGACCGGATCTCTGGGCAGACAGGACAGGGTGGGTAAGAGAGCGGAGGCTCCCGGAACAGTCTGCTTCCATCCTCCTTCCTTCACCATAAACACAGGACATGCAAATGCTGGCAAATCCCAAGTAGTTGAAAGTGGACACTGCTCAGAGTTCAGCACAAAATTACAACCATATATGGATATGCTAAACAAAGAGGTACAACGGTGACCCGAGTTATGGAACAGATCTTGTCAGGGTTGTTACTAGAAACTCGTTAGACAGAGGAGGGGAAAAAATGTAACTGCTTTAGAACAAACTGACTCTATTTTTAGATATTTGCATTTCAGCATGTTCCACAAGAGATAGCATTAGACTTGTGCCTGTAATCTTATTCAAGTAACCATGTAGAAAATAAAATGTTAAATGGCTGACCTGGACTTCAACAGGGATTAAAGCCATTATATTATATTATATATTATATTTTTATTATATACTTTGATTTAGTGTGCACTATTCTTCAGAAAAATCCTCCAGGTCCTGCACATAATTTGCTTTTCTAGCATCTTCTGCATATTTGACCCCTTTCCAGCAGTGACCATATGATGCTGAGATCCATCTTTTCACACTAAGGACAACTGAGGGAATCGTACACAACTACTATGAAAGGTGCAAACATTCACTGATGCTCAAGAAGGAAACACGATACATTAAGAGCCGGGGGGTGTAAACTTTTGAACAGGATGACAGCGTAAATTGTTATTATTTTGTTTAAAGATCTTATTTTTTCATTTAGTACTGGCCTTCAGAAGCTACATCAGATATTTACATGTTTCCCAGAAGACAAAACAATAACAATTTACACTGTCATCCTTATGTAATGTGTGTGAGCATGCGCATAAGTTCAATTATATTCACATGTTGGAACACTTATGTCTTGCTATAATTTCTACAAAATAAATCAATAAATTGAAATAAATGTTTCATTGTTGTTGTTTTTTAAACATCTATTATTGTTTGTTTTTTTTAAACAAGAGTAAAAGAGTTTCTACTTGGGGTCACGTGGTGCCAATTGTTTTGTTTTTTTTGTTGTTGATATTTTTTGTTTTTTTCCAGTGTGTAATTTTGGCATGCCACGTATTTATACGTATCATATAACCATGTCTTGTGAGACGCATCCTGTATTTGGGGTTGTTTAGGTATTTGCTCTCCCCCTGTATATTATAGTCTTCCACTTAGCGCATTCAGTTGAGTTTTGCAAACAGCCTTCCTCCTCTTCAGGCGCCTTCGAGACAAAGGTCATCCCTGTGGCAAACAATGAACAATCCATCTCTGAGAACACCAAACACACAAGAGGCAAGCAGAGAATTGGTCTTTTCCGGCCCACTGTTCTTGCTCTAGGGGAGGAGAGTACACTGGGTGCAGAGGTTAGTAGGGGAGAAATGGGCAATCGATCCTAGAAAGATTGTTCTCATGGAAGAGGAATACAGCAGCCTGGGCAAGAACAGTGTGAGTGGATGAGATCAGAAAGAAGCCAAAGGCCACAGATGAGTTTCAGCTGAAATACAGGCTCAGCCAATTCCACTGAGCACGAGTAGCTCAGATTTTCATGCAAGTTTCATGAAGGTGTGGTGTATAAAATGTACAAACATGCATGTGATTTGAAGAAATGTCACGTATCTTTCTCAATAACTGCGCAAACGTTCACATCAGTTTCCTGTAAATCCCATGGTCTGCATTGTGGTTTGTCGAAAAACTCAAAACATGAGAATTGGGTCAAAGGCACTAATGCTTCCGTGCTGTGTTGCAGCTTATTTCTCACAGCTCCTGACAATTCAGTGAAACTACCGACAAGTTTTTGCTGTTGAAAGCACTTAACTACACTGCAGTGGTAGTTTAGTTTGAAGGAGGCAACCTGATTCATCCTTTACTTATCTTTCTCATATGCCTCACCAATTTATCAGTGGTGACTGACTACTGAATGCTGGACAGAACAGGGTATATGGCAAGAATGAGATCATCATTAACTTAACTCCAGATGAAGATACCTAGTATAACCCCGACATCAGCAATACAAAACATTCTAATAGCAACATATCAAATACCAACATTATACTATGACCTAAGAGGCAATTACATTGAAAATAAGTTCACTAGTGAGTGGACAGGGAATATGGTTCATGTGAGCGCCAGAGCAGTGGTTTATTGTCTAAAGTTACTGGAAAGTACGACCACATGAATTGCTTCAAAGATCTGGCAAAATCCAGAGGCTTAGCAAATTTCAACAATAATCTACCCGAATAATGATCAGGCCACTTAAACAAAGTGCACACTTCAATTATTACATATAAGCAAAGGAGAGTGGTTCACTGATTCAGTCATTCATTCATTCATTCATCTTCAGTCACTGCTTGATCCTGGTAAGGATTGTGGTGGATCTGGAGCCTATCTCAGGAACACTGGAAATACACCCTGGATAGGACTACAGGACACCATTCACACACAATTACACCTAGGGGTAGTTAAGAGTCATCAGTTCTGTACAGACTGAAACCTGAGCCCAGGATCAAACCAGGGAGCCCAGAGCTGTGAGGCAGCAATGCTACCCACAGCAAAGGACAAGCTGCTGACATTTTCACGACAGACCATACACTCAGTCACCAGTTTATATGGTAACCTCAAGCTTGGACCATATTTTTAGGTGTAGGTGCACTTTGTTGGGACACACTTACTAGCTGTAGCCTAGCCGTTTTCATACACAATTTGCCAGCCCTCCTCTACCACAATGGTCGGAAACTGACACTGATGAGGGCTAGAGGAATTAACATACTATATTCTGCGTGGCAAAAAAATGACTACACATACAAAGTGCACTATGGTGGTAGGTGTGTCTATTTAAAAAGCCCTGCAACACTGCTATGCCTGAACCTTTTGTACCAGCACAGAGTCATTTCACATGTCAGTGCTGTACTGAAAACGATTCACCAGCCAAATATGTGATCATATAATGGTCTCTTTTCACAAATGGGGTAGAGTGGGCCTGGCACATTGTGCAGAGCAGCAGATGGATTACAGACAGCAAGTGGTCACTGAGTAGAGTATATTTGTGTGTAGGTCTGGGAAACCCCAGAGGATAAATTCTGGCAAACATCCAAAAAATGAAGAAAAAATCAGGTTTTGGCTGAAATTGGGTTTTTATGCCTATAAAAGTCGTGAGCTGGTGGCTTTGTAGATGAGGACCCTGCAAAGTATTTCAGCAGACCAAACAGTACTTGAATACTATAGTAGAACTGATTAACATATGGTAAATATACCATCGAGCAGGTTCCTTTGTTGTAGCTTTTCCAATGATGTGTATTTACGTTAAGTATTTATTGGACCAGAGACTAGTGACAGGGGTAGATGTCTGATTAGTAAACATATGATATCGGTTGTTTAAAAAGTTGACAACCAAAACAGAATGGACAGAGAACCTTTTTCTCCCTGCATCAAGTTCAAACCAAGTCGTCTATTGTGTCTGTGATGTTAGTCAAAAGTGTTAACCTGAAGTGCAACATATGAAACAAAACAAGACTGCCTTATTTATAGTATTAAAAAGGTAAATTTGATACCCTTTAGTCATATTAGTGGTTTATCCGGCCCACTGTAAGCAATTTAAGAAACCTCATTTATATATGGTAAATATACACACTCAACAACCACTTTATTAGAAACACATGTACACCTGCACATTCATGCAGTTATCTAATCAGCCAATCATGTGGCAGCAGCGCAGTGCAGAATATTATGCAGATACAAGTCAAGAACTTCAGTTAATATTTACAGCAAACACCAGAATGGGGAAAAAGTGTGATCCATGTGACTTTAATCGTGGCATGGTTGTTGGTACCAGATGGGGTGGTTGAGTATTTCAGAAACTACTAATCTCCTGGGATTTTCACACATATGAGTGTGAAACTCTATAACTCTATAACTCCCATCCTGTGATGGGAGGGTCTGCAGACTGAAAGACCACAGGGAACCTGGCATTTTCCTCCGAACTCTCATATAACAAGGCGTTTCTACCCACAGAACTGCCATGTTTTTTTTTGTTTGTTTGTTTTTTTTGTTTTTTACTGTGTAAACTGTAAACTGTGAAAATCCCAGGAGATCAGCAGTTTCATAAAAATACTCAAACCAGCCCATTTGGCACAAACAACCATACCACGGATAAAGTCACAGAGATCACACTTTCCCCATTCTGATATTTGCTGTGAATGTTAACTGAAGCTTTTGACCTGTATCAGTATGATTTTATGTATTGAACTGATGCCACATGATTGGCTGATTGAGAACTGCATAAGTAAGCAGGTGTACTGGTGTTCCTATTAAAATGGATGGTGACTGTATATTTTGTAAGACAGATTGAAATGTACACTACTGTTTAAATAAGAATTATGTGAGTGATTCGTAAAAAGACGAATCTCAATTACTCCTGTTCTGACATTTCAAACTGCCACACATAACTGTGGGAAGGGAAACGAATACATTTCTACTGCATCAAAGCTTCATAATTATATCAAAGTAACACAGAAATGTTATTATATACTACACTTTCTGATCTTCATGCAAAGATCATTTTGGGTTAGGAGCCAACTCAACAAACATAATGGTAAAAACAATCAGTCTGCTTAAGTGTGATTCTTCACATAGTGAATGTCAGGCTTGATGAAGATAATGATAATCAAAATGTCCATGAATGGATGGGGCACACACTTCTCCCTTTTCACTTTTGGGGTGTAACCAGATTTTAAAATGCTACAACTTTGCATGTGATTGAGATCTATTTAATTTGCGGAAAATCTGTATCGCTCAGAACTATATGCAGTAGAAAATGTCAAAATCTAAATTTCACCGCTGATGGGTTTTCCCGGGCCACCAGGGTTTTCCTGAAGAAGGGTTTTCCCTGGTTTTAGTGGAAAAAGTTTGTAATATAATTGATACTGGCTCTGAATTAGATGATAATCAACAGGCATGGCATTGTGTTTAAAATAAGTGATCAACTGATTTTCAGAGTAAGCCTACTTTCTTATTCACACAACACTCTTTAATCATAGAAAGTGGGCAGAGCTGTTTTGACATCTCTGATATAATTATGAACCATTGCTGAAGTTGCAATGTATTTGTTTCCCTTCCCATAGTTATCTTTAGCAGTCTGAAATGTCAGAACAGGAGTTAAGTGAGATTCCTCTTTTATGATTCACTCACACAAGTCTTATTTACACAAGAGTATTCATTTAAAAGCACTCATCTCTCTGTTGTTTTACAGTATATTGTGCTAATCAGAAGTCTTTGTGCATTGTGTGTGTGTGTGTGTGTGTGTGTGTGTGTGTGTGTGTGTGTGTGTGTGTGTGTGTGTGTTAGTTTGTCCATGATGACAGGTTAATCAAAGCTTCATTCACACCGAATCTGTGAAAGCCTTTTATCTGTGATAAAACTCTAAAATTCTTCAACACAAATTTAAAACTATAGCATTTCCCTCACATGGGTTAATAATTAAACAAAAGAACAAACTCTTGGGAAAAAATTAGGATGCAGGAAATAAATAATAACAATAAAAAAAAACATGAAAGGACTTCTGTGGAGTAGTGATGCAAAGGAAAAAAAGTGCCACACAAATTGTAGTTAAGGAAACCCAAATAAACATTAAAGTCACTGTTTCCACATTTCATATCTCATCTCATATTGCATGTTGCTTTTATTATAATTTCCTGGGATGTTTAACAATGAACATAGACGGAGTGTGTTACGCAGTGAGTATTCGTCGCAAGTCTTGGTGACAACATCCACCTTTTGTTCTCTTCTAGCAACAGTTGAGCAAATTACAGGAACTACACTATATTATGGTGTGCGTGTGCGTGTGTGTGTGTGTGTGTGTGTGTGTGTGTGTGTCTGAATGTGTGCGTGCGTGCCTGCAGGCAGATGAATGAATGCCTTGGAATGAAAGAGGCAGAGCCAGAGAACAGTAGTTGTTTTACAATAGTACAGGTGTGTGTTTGTTTATTAAAGGTTTATATATGTGTATGCGCCTACCTTTAAAAGCTAAAGCCACTCTGGGAGCCGAACGCAGGATGCAGGATACACCGCAAACACACAGGACCAGCAGTAACAGGATGACTCTGGTTCCCATAATGCCCATGTGATTCAGAAGTCCTATAGAGACCAAAACAAAAGAGACTGGCTAAATATATCATTAGGGCACAGAAAGGAACACACTGCATGACACAGAGAGGACGCAGAAAGGATACGAGGAGTCAAAAATAACTGCAAAAAAAAAAAGAAAAAATGAAGGAAGGCGCAACACTTTGAGATGAGAGTCGTATCAGCATTATCACTATCATATCACTATTTTATCATGTAACAGTGATGCGAGCTTGTCACAGTCATCGTGCAAACTCAAAGCATCATCTGATTCACATTTGGATTTGAGTTCTTATTAGCAGATTGACACACTAGCGATGTAGCACTGCAGTGTGAAAAAAGGATCAGAGTGTAATAGTGGCACATCAAACGCAGAGCTTTTAGCAGTATGTGCCTCAGAAACTCCAGCACTGCCAATGTGTGTTAAGCTGCTGTAAAGCCCTGTCACATTGCGCCACGTTATAACCTCCAGCAGGAGATCCCTCCAGGCCCAGTTTAGATCTGTTTCCACTAGCTACTGATCCAAGCCACAGGCGTATGACATCATGGGATTTGGGCATGAGGTGATATGAATGGGGCAGCCGTGCAGGGTTCGCATTTTTGTCCCTCTTTCTCAGCTTATAAAAACAAATGACGGATTATTAAGTGGCAGCGCTGAGCAGCAGCTGATTTGGAAGCATTTTTAAACTCATGTTACATTCTCAGAACAAACACAAGTGCTCTGGATGTTGTCTTTTGCTTCCATAACAAACTCTAACCCATCCCTTCACACTATGCTGACCATACAGGTCATTTTGTAGCACTGTTGCTTTGTGCATATGCATTTTGTTGTTTATAGGTATAGTCTGATCTTGGGAACGGTGCTGTATAAGATAAATTGATGATAATGATAATGATGATGGCAAACATTTTAGATTAATAAATGCATGGCAGTTTCAGAAATATTGGCACCCCTTATTTAAACTGAGCAAAAATGGTTGTTCTAGACCATTTCAAAACTAGCCCAATTGGCATACTTATGCTATGTACTAAAAGTATGTACTCTTTTTGTGAAGAAAAAGTACATACTTTTGAGCATGTTTTAAAAGATTTAGAAAGTTTTAAAAAGGCACTCGGACATACTAACACATCGTGTAATGGAAGAGACCGTTGTTGCCCAGATTAGAACACTGTCACTGTAAACAAACTCCTTGTTGCATTTCAGCTTTTCTTCATTAATTATTCCTCATATAATTTATACTATCTAATTTAATTTTATCATTCACTTCATTTATTTTTCCACATTTCATTTACACCTGTCTAAAATGCGTCCTTGAATTCGGCGAAGCAAACCGTCACAAAGCTCCCCCTCCTTCACCCAAGGACTTGTGGGCAATATTCGCTGAAAAAGTGTCCACGGATTGATACTTCAAAAATCTCCTGGAATTAGTAGACCTTCCGGGTACCTTCGGGATACTCATTTCAACATACTACGATTTTAGACATCATTTCGGATACTATTTAGTATGGATAGTATGTCAATTGGGACGCAGTAGCTCTTCTATTGGGGGACTTCTTACATTACATCTTATATGTCTATTATGCAAACATAACACACATCACCATTTATTAAAACTATAGACTACTGACTATGGAGTAATTTAGCCATTTAACAGAAACTAAAAAAGCCCATAAAAATATTTGAAAACTGGTACACATTAGGAATTGTGTAAAGGTAATAACCACAGATGGTACAGTATACAACATGGCCTAAACTATGGTATAAATTATTATATTTCATTTGAAAGATGTCCTCTGTTTTGACCATATTCATTTGTTTTTGAATAAAAAACCTATTATATGCTTGCATTAAAGTCAGTATAGGTTTATAGCAGATATAGTTCAGAAAAAGAGTAAAATCACCCTTATATACACACACAATACATTTCAAGAAATACACGTGTGTCTGCATTTTGATACACTGACACAAACCCAGTTCAATTGACGGAATAGAGAGGATTTTTGAATTTTAGCAGCTGTCTACAACACTGAACCTCACACACTTATTCTAGAACGGCTACACCAGGCTAATGTATGCATGCCCTATACATACCACACCTCAGTTCTCAAAAGTGGGATACATGAGTGGCATAAAACAAGCTTTGTCACCTAAATTGCCTCTAAAGTTCCTCTGACCTTAAATAACACCTTTGAGAGGTTGGTCACTCTTATGTAACCATGCAGAATTAATAAATCATATATAGAGTTAAATCTTTATTGTATTGTAGTGTTGAGTATTACTAGCATTAGTAGTACAGTAATGGTTTTAGGTGGCGGTTTATTTTTGAACCAATGTGCAAATTAGATATTCATCAAATACAGAACACTCTGTGTCCTATGCATCATTAGATCGTTCTTTCCATTACTGTGCGCTTGCTCCTCTTTGCCACCACATACCTAAAATCCTTGTGATTCCATCACAAGCACTCCAAAATAAAATCACTCCATGCATATTTTACTTTTATAAATAATGTAACATTTAACTATTTTTAAAGTCCTATTACTTGTGTCTGAAGTTTTAAAACACAAGTGCAATTCCAAATTGTTCGCAGTGTGTGAATGTGTGTGTGTATGAGTGTGTGTGCAATTGTGTTCCCTTGTGCCCTAGGATAAGCTCCAGGCTCCCTGTGTAGGATAATTGGTATGGAAAACAGATGGATGGATGTACTAACCGTTTCATAGTGCACTCCACTGACTTATAAAACTTGCATCAGAGAAATTTGTCCGTGGTTGTCGCCCTACTTCTCCGTCGCTCCTTTCCGCTCACAGAAATTGATTCAGCACTAATCAATTTGAAATGAATAATATGCGATGTGGTATTTTATGGTAAAACATAGTGTTTATTTGTTGTATAGTATTATTTTTTCAAATATAGAAGTTGTTTAAGTAGCATTATTTTAAGAAAATGTTCAAAATGTTTGGCGCACGATAGACAACCATTGCAAAACATTAATTTTGTATTCCAATTTCAGTGTTGATTTGGATGCATGTTTAGGGTTATTGCCATGGTAAACCATCCATTACTTCTTAACCCCCTGACAGAGACAACCAGGTTTTAGATTAGATTATTCTGGTACTTTTAGAATATCTTAGACCTCTAGATGCAAAACAGCCCAAAGTATCAATCATCTATCATCATATTTCAGTCTGTACAGGTTTTTCCAGTTTTCTTTTGTGATTGCTCAGCCAAAAATGCTTTTTTGTGCTTTTTTTTGTGGAAAACTTCTTGAATTGATGAAATTGCAATTGCACTTAACGGTTTTTGCACACTCTTTCACAGTGATGTTTGTTGGTAAATGAGACCTTTTATCAGTACTCATGTTTGATGCACATGAATCGAAGCGGGATTTGACTGAATGCGTCTTGACCCAAAATCTGCAGTAATTTTGAAAAAATGGCAAGCTTCTCTGAATACTGCCGAGTTTGCTTGATTTTCCATTAATTCCTCCGATCGCAAAATCATGGAGGGACTGTTATTTTGCAGTAGATACAGTATGAGTGATTTCCCTGGTAATCAGTCCTCTTTGATTTTGCTCTGAACACAACGTGCGATTTCAACTGTAACTAAATAAAGTTATGGCACTGCATTTTGAAGGTTACTCTCAGGAAGGACAGTATTGTATTAACTTTTCTATTAATTATATTTTTAACTGGTTATTATATCCATAACCCAACTTATGCAGGTCAACACATCTGTCTTTCAACAACCGTTTTGATGACAATGGGCAATACTTTGTTTGCATTTTACTTGCTTATAATCTAGCCCAGGCTGAGTGGTTAGCATGTTCGCCTACACCTCCAGGGTCCGGGGTTCGATTCCCACCTGGGGTCCACTAAGAATCTCCGACAGCAGATCCTCGAGCTGCTCGGTCCGATCTCGAGGATCCATGTGTGTGCGGAGTTTGCATGTTCTCCCCGTGCTGTGGGGGTTGCATGTTCTCCCCGTGCTGTGGGGTCCCCCCCTAGTCCAAAGACATGCATGGTAGGCTGATTGGTGTGTCTAAAGTGTCCGTAGTGTATGAATGGGTGTGTGAGTGTTTATGTGATTATGGACTGGCACCCTGTCCAGGGTGTCCACTGTGCCTGGTGTTCCCTGGGATAGGTTCCCCCATGACCCTGAAGAAGGAGTAAGCAGTAGAAGATGGATGGATAATCTAGCCCTTTTAGAAAAAATATTATTATTTAAGAAAAGTAGTTCCTGTGACAAAGAGTAATTGACTGCAAGTGGAAAATGAAAATAATTGTGTGAAATGTCTACTCTTGCTTATTATTGTGCCCAATCTCTTGATGGGTGCCAATAATTCTAGAGTTGGCAGTATATATATATATATATATATATATATATATATATATATATATATATATATATATATATATATATATATTTATAATGATAATATAATCATGATAATACATGAATTGCCAAACAATCTCCAGGGTTTGGAGTTCTCTCTAGAAAGTTAAACTGCTGCTTGCAAATCTTTCTATGCACCAGCCTCGGGTTCACATTCAGCGCATCTAGGGGCTTGTTTTGGAATGCACTACATGCCCAAACCGCAGGATAGAGGGAAGGATGGGTGAGGATAGAGGGGACATGTGAATGAGTAATGGTGTGAAAGAGCAAAGGAGTTAAGAGAGACAGAGCACTGAAAGCATGAGGTACTGATCTGATAGTAATCTCTCTGCACCATCCATAGAGATGGATATACCTGTCCTGCAGGAGAGATTGAAATCACAGCAGGCCAGGAATTCATGGGGAGGGCTCGAAACAAGCTGCAAATAAGTTCGTAAGTGCACAAAGATTGAAGTCTGGTGGGAAATTACACTGGAAAAAAAAACTAACAGTGTTTCAGGTCAGTGACTCATTCTCTGTGGGGGCTACAGGCCCTTCTCGCCATCTATTTCTGTCTCAGTTCTTTTTATTTGTCGTTTTCATCTCCTCACCTCGCCTTTTCTCTTTTCTTGAGTGCTCCACTGGCTGAAGATCAGACTCGGTCTGCTTGATCAGATCTGGCTTCTTCTCACTCGATGTTTGTCAGCACAGGTCTTGCGCTCAGGTGTTTTCACATGATGATTCTGGCACTGCTTCTGTGGAAAGGTGTGGCAGACACACATATACAGGTTCAAAACGCAAATACATCTTAGCTCAACTATTCAACCGCAAGAGCATATAAACACACACATACACACACACACACATTTGTCTTACTATCCTTGTGAGAACTTTCCAAAAAAACCCAACCAGCCCCCATACAGTCAAAACTGTCAGATGTTCCTATGCTTTTAGTGACCTTTGGTCTCCACCAAGATCATGCTCACACACACATCATGCTCACACACACGCACACACACGTGTGCACGCAAGTGTACTATAAACTCACTGACATATGCCTATAGAAACAAAAGCCTGAGGTTGGGAAAATAAGGTCAGTGTGGGTCATGTTTCCACCTGCTGAGGAGCTGTGGTGAAAATCTCAATCCCCATGTAATTAGCCAAGATTTCGCTCTTTCTCTCTCTCTCTCTGCTGCTCTGAGAAAGCTTAGAGCAAACTGTCACTTGATCAATTGAGTACTGTGTACAGGTTTTCTATTAAAAAAACTTCACACCCTGCGGGAATTCAAAAGCAATTTTTTTAGGCCACAACAAGAACGTCTTTTAATCACGTGTGTGCTAGACACCACATGTAGCGAAGCTGTGCTGCTCGTTTAGAGCTCACTATTAAACAGATCTATCTGGATATTATGTACTACATGCATGTTGGCCTGTTTATGAAAAATAGAATGTTTACTATGTGAAAGACTAGCAGTAATACCACAGCATTAATGCACATTTTTTTATTACAAAGTAAAATTGTTCTCATTGTTCAATAAAAACTAATTCTTTACCAAACTGTGTGCCATCACATAGTCACATCAATGCACACAGGGAGAAATTTACTCAAACTTTGTATCAACACAAATTTTACCGGATTCATTTCTTCACTTCACATTGCCTGTCGCAGATGTCTAAGATGCACCCACTGGAACACGTCGACATGTTTGCATGTACAAAACACCTACACACACATCCACACACATTACAGCACAAATATTGATTGGCTTGATGGTAACAAACCCCACTGTGTGCACTAACTCCACGTAAAATGCAACCAGACCAGTCTGAAGTAAAAATCTTGTTAAGCGGCCCATTTGCTGCTTCAACAGTTAAGTGGGAATTGGCAGCTACGGACTGCTATATTTTCATGTACGCATACATTATAGATGATAGCACTCTACTGGAATGGACAGCGTATGAATTATGAATACTAAAAGCTGAAATCCATGACGTCCGTTACATCTCGCTCCACATTTATACATTTATTCCAAAAACCTTTTCCAAACTAAACCTGGGACTGAATCATTAAAAAGGGTGGTAGCGTGCAGCCTTAATGTGAACAGAGTTTTATAGAAAGACAAAAGTAAAAAGTACTGAAACTTATCATTTCTAAGATTATTTAACGTTAAACAACTTTATGTTCCTTAGAGGTCTAATAACTGATCAGGTTCATTTGCACCGTAAATTGTGGCACTGAATGAGGGTTATTTTTGTTGTCTTTACATATATATATATATATATATATATATATATATATATATATATATATATATATATATATATATATATATATATATATATATTCCATCACATTATATTGACCTCTGCAAAGTTTTACCTGGCAACAACAACAACAACAACAACACAACAAGAAGTCCTTTCTCAGAAAAGAAACACAAAAAGGGTTATATTTAGTACTACAGCACTGTAAAATTGAGCTTTTTACTTTATTTACCACACCTAATCTTAACTTTGCAGCAAATTCCCACTGCCCTTCATGAGTGTAATGTTGTGCTAGAAGAGTGGAAACATTTCTGTGGTGCTGTGACTCTCCGGGTCCTGAGTCTGACACTCCTGCTGCTATAACCTACTGTACACTAATGACGAAACTCAAGTGAGAACCTTTTTTTTTTTCTTTTTTTTTTTTTTTCCAACAAACCACCGAAATGACAAGAAAGACAGACTGAAAATTCTTCCAACCCCAAAGTAAAGAAAGGAAACGAATCTTACCCACTTTGTGTATACTTTTGCCTCCAAGCTTTCTGTCAGACCCGGGGGTGAAAAGAAAAAGAGGCGACGCTGACTTTTCTGGTGCAGGTGAGATTTTATCACCGCATTCCTCTTAGTCTCGATGTGATATTCCTCAGTCTTGTGGGGGGGAAAAAGACACTATAATTCGTCCGATAGTAGTTCGCCTAAAAAAATGTTAATAAAAAAGAGAAAGCGCTTGAGTGTTTTGGACTTCTTTTCATGTGCTCGATGCGTTGCGTCTCCAGTGAGGAGATAAAGCGTTAGTGCTCCCTTCTCTTATCTCCCAAAAACCGTGAAGGCAGACTGCAACAAATGCCCCAAACTCAGGTGTTTCGCTGCTTTCGTGACAATCTGACGAAAGATAACTGTTCCGAGTCAAGAAAGAAAGAAAACAATGTCCTGTTGTCACGTAAACGTGTACTCTGTACTCTAACCTCCCGTGTTTTTAAGCCATGGCAGGTGTTCACTGCTGGATCCCTCTAACGTCTCCCTGCCTGTCACACTCCCACTCCCAACAATACACACTTAACTCATTACACACCGAGGACTGACAGAGAACTGACACACTTCCTAAACTGATAAAGAATAACAGGAATAGTACACAGTCATAACTGACAAAAAGACAACAGAGAGGCTTCAGTCAGAATGTATATTTAGCCCCAGACAACTGGCAAAAACACTGCCAAGTTCACATGTGATGAGAAATGACCACACACACATACTGTGGTTCTCAAGGCTAGTGTTTCTCTGATTATATCTACAACTGCATGAATGCCATACATTTAGGCTTATGTTTAGGTATATTGACATAGTATGAAGAAAACAAAAACAACAACAAACATAGATAGATAGTCAATTCAAATCATGTTTATTGTCATTTCAGCCATACATAGCTGGTACAGTACAAAGTGAAATGTAACCATGTGTGTATGTAGATAGATAGATAAATAGATAGATAGATAGATAGATAGATAGATAGATAGATAGATAGTCAAGTGGCTTTATTGTCATTGCAACCATATACAGCTGGTGAGGTACAAGGTGAAATGAAACAATGTATGTATGTAGATAGACAGATACAGTAGATAGATAGATAGATAGCCAAGTCAAGTCAAGTCAAGTGGTTTTATTGTCATTTCAGCCATATACACCTGGTACAGTACACAGTGAAACTAAACATCATAGATAGATAGATAGATAGATAGATAGATAGATAGATAGATAGATAGATAGATAGATAGATAAGATGCTGGGAATTATTCATTCATTCATTTAAAGTGAATGTAACACTTTATCCTGGTCAGGGTTGTGGTGGATCTCTGGAACACTAGGTGTGAGGCAGGAATACACCCTGAACCGGAAGACCCAGAAGAAAGCCACAGGGATATGAGGAGAACATCCAAAACTCCACACAGACAGTTACCCAAGTTCATGATTAAAACTGTGAGGCACCAACCACCGTGCTACCCACATTATCTTAAAACATTATAAATAATACTATTGGACTAGCAAAACTATCAACTTAAATTTAATTACTTAAGCTCATAATTTTGTCATTCTTATTTAGCTATTCTGGATATTGTAAATTTTTTCAAGGACAGTGCTTTCTTGTCATTTATTTTATTCAGGGCAAGGCATCCCTTGGAATCATCAAATTCAGCCCTGCCTTTAACACTCTGAAATGATGTACTTTTGCTGTAAAAGAAGGCGTGTACAGCAGATGGAAATAAAGACCATCTGTTATAACTACCATAAAATTAAATGATGCAATGGTAAAAAGGTGGCCTCTCTCTTTTTTTTTTATTTAAAAGGATATACAGACAAAAGCAGTATCAAACATTTCTACATTGATTTGATAAACCACAGAGGACTAAATGCAATAAATATATTTTATAAATTGGGTTGTTCTAGCAGTTTGTGCTGTTGTGATATTGAGAGGTACAGTTATGATACTGTGACGTACATTTATACAATTTTGCCCCATAGTCTACCGAATGTGAGTCATTTCAATGGAGGCTTATATGTTTGTAATTTGTCATTTGGATTATCTTGGCTAATTACTTTAACGTAATTGTTAATTTGATTTTACCGTACATTAACATGTTTTTCCTTAAAATTACATTGTATATACAGTTTGGTTGTGAAAAAGGTCTTGTTTGGCTGACAAATGTCTAACACCTGCCACATTTCGAACAAGAGGCCCCTGTAAAGGAAACAGTTAGAAAAGGGCACCAAAGGGCAATAAAGCGTTAGAAAATTCCCCAGATTCTTCACTTGGCATTTGTGCGGCTAACGACAACGGAGACAAAAAAAAAATCACCGGGGGGTGGGTGAAGGGGTTCCGTTTCTCCCGCACAGAAAATCGTCTCAGAGCAGTCATGTAGGCCTCAAAGAGTGCTTTACTCTGTGTGTGTGTACACTTTGAGAATGGCTGAGACAGGCCAGTGTATTAACGTCTCCACTGTGTCAAATTCAAAAGAACACATAACAAAAACCCCAGCATTTTTCTTAAGCTACTTTCATACAGTTCTACATGTCAAAATAGTATGCCACGCATACACAGACTACTATTTAGACATGGCCTATTATTTAGTGCAGCAGTTTGTGAATTTGGACGTAGCTTAACCTTTTCGGTCCATGTGAATATAATCATAGGTAGTGTACAGCTTTGACAAAGCTTACTATTTAAGAAGGTACTATGTAATTATGGCCATAGCCATATTGTGACTTATATGAAGACCACAGGATAGTTTAGGTGTTAATTCACCACTCAGGTCTACGTCATCTTTATAGCCTTCAAACAGTGTATTTTACTTGTTCATTTGATAGCAGCCTACATAATTTGTTCAGCAGAGTATTTTCTTTGGCGTTCTTTACTTTATTCTGTCCTTAAAGCTGACCTTCAATGACTGTTTGAACAGTGCAGTCTTCTTTTCCACCGCCTGCTTTGAGGTGTGCCTCTTAACTGTCTTCTTTCTTTCTTCCTTTTGTAGTGCGGTGCGGATGTGGAGGTGGTTTCTTGTCTTTCTCTCTCCTTGTGGGAGGCATCCTTTATTTCCCTCTCTGAGGAAGTGACTAAAATGTGAGCTTTATGTTCGGGTTTCCGTGCCTCATTCACCCACAGTGGCCCTGAGCTCCAGGACTGAGCTCCTCTCCCATTCACTCTCTGCAGCATTCAGCTTATGTCAAAGGCAAAACACTATGACTGATCTATCATGTGGCCTATGAACAAAAAAAGGTGGAGGGTTTATGTGATCATAAGTGGTCAGGCCTTATTATAAGGGCCTGAATGTTGGCTCTGAAATTACACAAAAGCAAATGATTTGATTATAACTACAGTTGGAGAATGGTGATTCTTGGAAATGGGCAGACATATAAAATCTAAGACATTGTCTAGACCAGCAGGACAAATACATGTTCTGGACGGCTATAGTGACACAGGTTTGTGGTTTCTCACTTCCGGCACATCACATTCAATGGGAATTATTAATTCATTCTTGTTCATTAATTGCTTTATCCTAGTCTCGCTCACAGTGGATCACCCGGAAACAGGGCATGAGGTGGGAATACACCGTGGATGTGATGCCAGCCTACTTGAAGGCACCATGAACACACATTCACACACTCAGTCAAACCTAGGGACAATTTTGTGTAGCCATTTTACTACTAGCATGATTCTGGTAGGCTGGAGGAAACTAGAGAACCAGTATGAAACCCACCCAGACACAGAGAGAACATACAAACAGACAGTACCCAAGCTCATGATCGAACCGGGGACAGTGGAGCTTTTTTTGCTATGCTGCTCTACTGGGAATTATCTGGTGGTAAATAATGTAGTGATGTCCTGTGGTCTTTTTTTTAATGAACACTCTTTAGGTTAAATGGTAAATTGTTCACAGTGCACTCAAGGGAGAAGGTTTACACATTATACCTGTATCTGGTTTCAGTCTTGCTTGGTTGGAGAAAGATTATCATTGTGTGAGGTGTCTCAGGGGTGGTAGCTCAGTGGTTCAGGTTTTGAGCTAGTGATGTTGTGAGTTCAGGATTGACAGAGAACCACTGTTAGGATGTTACGCAAGACTTTTAACCTTCAACTGCTCAGGTATGTGTTTGGATTTTTATCCTCTCTCTTATAAGCAATGGTGGAAAAAGTACAAACACACCGATACACCTCTCATGTTCATTCACACATGTTTCTGGCTACATAGTGTAGTGTACAGAGTGGATTTATTTCTTTAAGTGGAATCACTCCCCTTAGCATTGATTTCTGATTGGTAATTAGCCATGCGCATTGATATGTTGCTTGCTCTTGCTCTGGTTAATACACGAGTTAACTTTACCTCCGAGTGTCTCCTTTATTTTTCTCAAGTTGTAGTCTAACACAAAGACACAACACATAGTTAGCTATCTAGCAAAGATGCCCCAGTAGGCTATAGCAGAACTGAGATATACAGTATTAACACAACAGGCAACTGATACTGAACATTGAAGAGACATCTTACTGTATGTTTAATTTTCAAGTTTAAGTTTAAATCTGGCTAGCTAGTCTAGCACACTGAACTAGGCATGCATAATTTGCAGATTATTATCAAGCAACATTTAAAACTGTGTATACCTGATCAGCTCGGCCCAGGGATGTTCAGTCTCCACTGTCTCAGACATAGCTGCCACTGATTAAGCATTTGGTGCCTGAAGTGAAGACTCTTTGATAGGAGACTTCTACAGGTGTGGAAGTTGAATATTTTATTTTAATACTATTTTTAGTACAACGCTTTAATTATACTCAAATATAGTACTATGATATGATTATACAAAGTACAGTTACAGTTAACCATGAACTCAAGTTCTGTAACAACTACATGTAGTTTGTTACTTTCCACACTATTTATAAGTCCCATTGGATAAAAGCATCTGCCAAAATGTAAATGCAAATACATGTCAAATGCATGCATTCAAAACCACTTTGCTGCAAAAACTTGCACTGATTTCTGTTTGTTCAAGTAGCCGCTTTGTTAACTGCACAGGTGTGGTGGTTTCCTCAAGGGATTATGACTGTCAGATGCAGATATACATCCAGCCAGTAGATCTTTTGAAATGTGTGAGAATGACAGCGCAGACCCTAAGATGAACGCTATACCTGGAGCTTGATAAAAGATAAAAGGAGTAAGAGATATGAAAAAAACACACTTCTGACCTCTAAGTGCGCAATCAAGGCATTGTATAGATCTGTACAAGAATGCGTGTGTCTTCATGCATGTAAGAGCGTGTGCCTGTGTGTCCTGGCTCAGCTTAAAGCAATAACTTCAAACACACAGTGTAACCACATTCCTTCATCATGGTCCTTCAGTCTCTCTCTGTTCCCACCAACAATAACCAGTAGGCAATGTTTAGCTCATGTGCTAACAGAAAAATCAGAACAAACGTGACCCGTCCATGTGAATGTAAAAATGCACATAATTAACAGACGTTCTTGGTGTGTGTCCTGTACATCTGTCTGTGGGGATAAATCTGTCAGCACTTTAGCGTTAGCCTAGAGGGTGCTAGAATGGAGCAGTGTGATAATGCCCTGTCTTATTAAAGATGGATACACTGCTGGCTGATTTTGGGCTGCTAAAAGTTCCACTGAGGTGTATGTGTGTGTGCTGCTCTGTTTAGCATGAATTAAAGAGTCTGTTCGGACTTTTCAGCTGTGTGATGGTTTCTCTCTTCAGGATGCCCAGTGGAAATGGAACACACACACACACACACACACACACACACACACACACACACACACACACTCACTTATTTTACTCCCCTTGTAAGGACCTTCCAATGACATCAATTTTAATGCAACTAATTAATGCTATGACTGCAATTAAGTCCCACGGTAAACAACACACACACACACACACACATGCATGCACCAATACATGCACACACACACTCTGTCTCTCTTTGTTTATGGACAGGTTTTGCTTTTGAAGGACACATAGACCGGCATGCTGAGATGATTATGTGTTAATAATTAACACTGAAGTATTGAGCATGTGAATATTCACCGTTCTTCAAAGTCCTTCCTATCCTTCCTGTATATATATGTACACACACACACACACACACAAAAGAAAAAGAATACAATGTCAGAGTGTGATGTGGTAGTGCAGTAGGGTGTAAACATTGTAGCTACACCAGTATCTGAAGTAACTGAAGTAAAGTGGTGGTGCATATACAGGTGGTAGTTTGACTATTATGTTCATGGGGAACGTTCCTGCAGTAGAAAGCGGCAAATGTTGTTAACCAGGTCCCTGTACTCCTCTTTCTCTGTCCCTTATGCAACCAACTGCCGCCGAGTCATCAGAAAATTTCTGAAGATGGGAGATCTGACCTGTACTGAAAGTCTGTGGTGTAGAGAGTGAAGAGGAAGGGTGAGACCACAGTTCTGCGCCACAAAACTGGTGTCTGTCCGATAGATATTCAGTGACCCAGGAGATCATGGACGTGTCCACCTGCATTCTTCTCATCTTCTCTCTCAGCAGAAGAGGTTGAACAGTGATAAATGCACTCGAGAAATCAAAAAAAGTGATTCTTACTGTGGTGGTGTTGTAGTCCAGATGGGAGTGGGTCCTTTGAAGTAGATATATGACCGCATCATCCACGCCTACCTGTGGCTGGTAAGCAAACTGCAGTACCAGTCTTTCCAGGACCTTTATTACTGTACATGTGATGTGAGGGCTACTGGTCTATAATCATTCAGGGTGGAGGGAGTTGTCCTCTTTGGAACAGGAGCCAGGCAGGATGTTTTCCACAGCTCTGGCACCAGTCGAAGGCTCAGGTTGAAGAGGTGCTGGAAAACCCACACAGCTTGTTAGCGCAGACCCTCAGTACCCTAGGACTAATTCTGTCAGGCCCTGCAGCTTTCCCAGGTTTCAGACACAAAGTAGCTGTGTATACTTTTTATTTGTGATCATTTATCTGTACAACAACACATTCACATACAGGGAGGCCCAGCTAATAAATTTCACCATTAATCTCACTTGCTTTTTTGCTACTGTTCTTTCACCCCTACTTTTGCCATCATATTTCATTCTTTGTTTCCCTTCACCTTTACTGACAAAAATTCAGAATTATTATTTTTTCATTTTTTATGCCTATTTTCAATATGATTGAACAAGCATTAATTTTTAATTATCCTCAGATACAAATGCAGTGAAAGAATACATAGTATAGTTGTAATTAATATAGTATGCTGACTTAAGCACTGTCCACCTCTGAAACGACATTTCAGCATGCATGTGTCAATGCTTTTACTTTCTGTTGTACAAAATATTAGGAACGTTTCTTAATAAAACTAAATTTCAAGGGTGCTGTCGTCTTTTTAAAAAAAATTAATTAATTAATTTTTACAATTAATAACACCAATAATCTTTATGAGTAATGTATACACACATTAATCCTAATGTGTAAACAAACCTTACTACAGATGATGGAACTGTGCACAGTAAACATAAAGTGGGGTTTATATTTATAAGAGAATTCATTGAAAGCCTGACTTAAATCTGTTACGTTAAACAAAGGACAAATATAAACATACATTGAATGAAAATGAATGGACCATGAAGAACACAAACGATCTACAAAGATTTAGTCCCCATGTTGGAGAATGACATCACAAGTTAGCTAGTCTAAAGGATTGCACATTTGCTAGTGGTGACAGCAGGAGACAAGCATGGCCCATAATCTTGTATGCTTAACACCCCCATCCTATAATAACAGGAAAGCCTGATTCTTAACAGCTGACCTGACTGCACCGATTTAAAAACCTGGGCAGGTTTTTGCTGGTGGAATATTTATAGTATTGCATAAAGAAAGGAATCAAGTGTGGTTAAATGTTTCATTGGAAAACTGACTCCTCTGTTGAGGCCTGCCCAGAAATGCCTAGCTCAAGGCTGTTTGTAAAGTCAAGTGACGTCGAGATTGTGTATTTACAGTAATAGTAAATTTTATAGTGACCTTTCAATACTGGATTTGTAGGTGGTTCTTATTATAGATGTAATGTTTACAACAACAACAATAATAATAAATTATTATTATTATTATTATTATTATTATTATTATTTTGTGGATGCACGGTGGCTTAGTGGTTATCGTGTTCGCCTCACACCTCCATGATTGGGTTGGAAGTTTGATTCCCACCGCTGACCTGTCTGTGTGGAGTTTGCATGTTCTCCCCATACTGCGAGGGTTTCCTCCAGGTACTCCGGTTTCCTCCCCCAGTCCACAGACATGCATGGTAGGCTGATTGGCATGTCCAAAGTGTATGAATAGGTGTGTGAATGTGTATGTGATTGTGCCCTGTGATGGACTGGCACCCCGTCCAGGGTGTACGCCACCTTCTGCCCGATGCTCCCTGGGATAAGCTCCATGTTCCCCGCGGCCCTGTAGGATAAGCGATATAGAAAATGGATGGATTATTATTATTATTTTGTTTTTGCAATGGTATATGTATGCCAAATTTCAAATTACAGTATATGCAATATTTGGTGTTACAAGCTGATTCATTGGCTGAATAAAGTCATTTGTTTCACATGAAAGAAAATGCCATTTCACTTACCCACATCTATCAGTGGTCTAGAGCAGGGGTTCTTGATACGTTTTGCAGCCAGCTGACCCCTTTAACTGTAAAATAAATTCTGACCAAAATCCATCTATTACACTATTAGGTTCATTATTTAAATGTGTGCAATAATGTGTCTGTTTATTAGAGCAGAGCTTTCTATTGCTGAACTTTTTCACAGAGAACAAATTAGGCCCAATTTGACATTCTTCATAGGCCAGCTTGTTTTTGAGATATTGAGGTTTGGATTAATCCAATGCAATTCAAGTGACCAGTCAAACAGGTTATGCTTTATGGATCAGTAGACCTGACTTTGCGAAGCACTGTTGTAGAAGCTATAGTAGAATAAAGGTGAGGTGTTGTGCACATCTATGCATCCATCAATACTGCTTTCCTGCTGTCCAGGACACCCTGGACAATCGCAGGGCACAATTGCACACTACGGACAATTTGGAAATGCCAATCAGCATACAGTGAATGTTTTTGGACTGGGGGAGGACACTGGATTACCTGTAGGAAACCCCCAAAGCACAGGGAAGCACATGCAAGCAGGATTCAAACCCCCAATCCCAGAGGTGTGAGGCACCACGCCCTCTTACATATAATGAAGCATTTATGTTGAAGTAGTTGTGTTTTGGGGAAACAAGCAAACATCTAATCTGGGATTACTGAGAGGAAAATAGCTTTACAATGTAAAGACACTGAACTATTCTGCTTCATTTGTCTAAACACTCTCAGACCTGCAATTCACAGCCAGAAAGTGACTCCTTGCATAACCCAGAATATCATTTTGGCTATACTGCCCCCTAACGGAAGCAAAGAACAGATTCAAGCCTGTAACAGACAGCGGCTTGGGACACTTTTGGGGGTAAAAAGTTTAATAAAATGTACGTATTCTTGTCTCTGAGGTGGTACCCTTATCTTTTATACCTTTAATGTCTATTTTCCACCTGGATGTGTGTATATGGCATACCATTAAATGAGATTTACAGTACATAATTGGTCCGTGATTACCTTTAAAACACACATTATGTGTTTCCTTTCTAGGGAAAACAATAGATATTAAAATCCATGCGATGTACGCTTAAGCGTAGCACTCCAGCTACAAGGAAAGCTACAGTTCATCACCATTTTCTTCTGAGTGTGTGGGACTCCCTTTCAGTGCCTCTTGTAACGTGCAATTGTTTATGTGCTCACTATTTCCTCCAGTGGCCCAGTTACAGGAACAGTTTCACACTTTATATGTTCGCGTTAAGTTCATTAGATGATTCGATACCTCAGGTACACAACTGGATAAAACGACATAGAAAGTTTGCTAAACTTTTTCCAAAACATTGAAGAAAAAAAAGGAAAAGATGTTAACAATTCAAATTATACAAGTTAATTAAATTCAAATAAATGTTATAAAGTATTATCTGCGAGCTCTTCCACACAACAGCGTGCAATAACATCTTCTGGAAGCTTCTAAACAAGCTATAGCTTATGCGTGAAAGAGGCGATAAGCACTATGAAGTTATGAGGAAATGATGTTGAGGGACTGTTGAAAACAATAATAAAACAGGCAGAATTTGTGCTTTGATGCTCGTGTACATATTGGATCATTTACCCAATTTACAATAGAAACCACTGTGAGGTAAAAACTGCAAACATTGTCTTTTCTCAAAATAAACAATGAATTACATTTTGCTGTGCAAGAAATAATAGCATCAGATAGTTGCTCTGCTAAGCGAAAAGCTTTTCAATAGTAGGCTATCTTGACTACACAAAATAAACACGTAAAACCTTTATTTTAAAAATGAACATTTATTTAAAGACAAATCATACCATATATGTTAAACTTTTAAGCTATAAACTTTACCACACAAAAATAGCTTTCTCTTCTGATGCTTTAGGTTGAATCCACTTTAAAATTACAAAACTGACAAATTACAAACCCTTCAATAAGGGTTAGAAATTACACTAACAATAAACATCTTGGATGTATAAACTTAGTATTCTAGGATTTCGCCAACCAAAAATTAAGTTGTATGTGTGGATAAGGCGTGATAATTTCAGGTGGCAGTAGATTAATGACAAATCCCAATAAATAATGATAAAAACATGATGAGGGTTACAGCAGAAAAAGTGAGCGCCGCCTATGACAATTTAGGAAAAAAAACCCCAAAGCCCTACATATACACACTCATACAAATGTATAATTAAAGTTTTATGAATGTATCAGAAAGTAAAATAGTCTACAGATAAAGCTAGATCATACCACCTGGTCTAATGAGTTCCTTATTTCCATGGCAAGAAAAAAAAAAGGATATGATTATTCATTACAGCTTGTGACTGCTTATAGCATGTTCATGCATGTGTATCAACAGTGTGCTGCCATCTATTCGAGTGCCATTATTATAAACAGAGCTGCCATATAGTACAAACTGGTGATTAAGTTTTCTACCATGCACAGAAAAAGTGTTTCTATCTGTTTATTCTTACAAAAAAAAGAGATATCTATCTATAATTATTTTTGATGAATTTAGCTAAAAATTTTAACAACTATTAACAACTCAGACCAAAGTAATAAATCTTATTATACCCGATAAAAACACATCAAAGAAACAAATCCACTGTAATAAACATCCCTGAGTGGTCCAGTTTTGGTTCAGAACTAAGTGCATCTAGTTCAAATTTATTTAGAACACACCCTTTAAGAATGATTACCAAAGTCTTAAAGAATATCAAACTCACAACCAACAAATCAGGTTAAAGGGTTTTGATTTTGTGGTATTGGTCACATAAATCCTTATGCATAGCAGAAAATTGATTGGGTTTTTTTTTTTTTTTTCGTTTGTTTTTTTTAAAATGGCAAGCCAGACTTCTTGGCTTGGCTGCAGAAACACGTCAAGAAAAAAACAAACAAACAATGCTGTAGGCCAACAGGTACATTTTAACTGGGCTCTGTCACCGAGTTACAGTAGTTGTCCGTCTAACTGAAAATAGACCATGCAATAAAAAAATAAAATAAAATAAAGCAATTATGCATTTTAATAGTAACCACCATTAAAACCTCCATTGATGTTTGGAATAAAAATGTGGGGGAAAAAAAAGTTACTCTGGATTGGGAATGGGAACAACGCAAAGCCTGTGCACATGATTTACACCACCATGTAACATCTCAGATTAAACCTTCCAGTTTAAAAAAAAAAAAAAAATCTACATCCTGTATTTTGTAGCAAAATAGTAATGACGTCATCTTGCATTAGCTTGTATAACAATCAGCAATGTTTGCCAACATGAATCTGTATTTATCAGACATGATACAGCTACTTGCAATAACAATGCCCTAACGAGTCCATAATTTGTCTGAATAATAAACTCTAATCTTTATCTGCATACTGTTATTAGTTTTCCTCTTCCTCCTCATCCTCATCAACTTCAATATCATCATCATCATCATCATCATCATCATCATCATCTTCCTGGCCCAGCTCTCTGACCTCACTGCTGGCTGAGTGACACCTCTCATCCACTTCCTCTATATCTACTTCCTCTTCTTGCCTCTCCTCAGTGGAAGATTCCACTCCATCTTGGTCACTGTCACCAGCACCTGAAACAAATGTGTAATGAACAGAATAATGTACATTACTTTATGCTTATCTAACAAGGTTAGCGATTAAAAGGCAAAAAAAATGTTTAAAAATAAATAAAGAAATAAATAAAGTATAGCAGTTCCTTACTTTGAAGCATATTCTACCATTTTGTTTGTACATTCTATAAACTAAAAGGCACATTCTAGAGTATATATATATATATATATATATATATATATATATATATATATATATATATATATATATATATATATATATAGTAGATTTTTGCCTGTTATTTTGCAGTGTTAGTTCATTACCTGTGACTGGACCTTCATCTTCATTGTCCTCATCATCTTGATCTTCTTGTCGATCCTGGCTGACCAGTTCCTGCTCATCATCTGAATCTGAGATGATTACACACTCATCTCCATTGCTGTTTTGGGTTGGTTTGGATGTGCTGGACAAAAAAAATTTTTCAGACAGCAGGATTAAAGGTGAAGATCGAACCATCCTACTGTCCTAAACTTCTTAATAAATCATAGTAATATATATAAAAGGCATATACAATTGCAATTTAAAAAAAAAACAACAAAAAAAAAACACATGAAGCAAAGATTGCATGATAAAATCCTGAAGAATCATGCAATATTTTGAATAGTGGACTTCATTACCTGCCATTTTCCCGTGGCTCCCACAGTGGTGTCAGGTAGTACCTAAGAGGGTCTTTGTACAGGTCATCCTTCAGGATCTACGCAAGAATGAGGCACAGATGCAGAGAACGAGCTCATTATTAAGCATTAACCTACATGATCATCCAACCAAAACCTAAATCAAAAACATACTGTGTGGATTACTTTGTCTGTACATATACTGTAGCTCAAGCTCGTAGCACATTGTTTGAGTCATATACTTATGCACGATGATTTGTAATTAGTCAGTGTTTCTTTTCTGTGTTGCTATATAGTAATTTTTGTTCTTTCTCTGGTTGTTGCCCTCTGAGGCCACTTGTCTGCCAGGCAGCTATAAATAAAACACTAATAGATCTGGATGCCCCGACTACTAATTTATCCACCTCTGTAAACCACCCAGTTATACTGTACCTGTGCTATTTCATCCATCCCAGGACTACTATGGTCATCGAACCAGTGGAAGAAACTCTCGTAAACGCCTCGTGAATTCCGCCTTGGTTCTCCATTTCTTGTCAAGGACTGTCCATGATGCCAAACAATTGGGTTCGAGAAAGAAACTGGGGATCCTAAGGAGAAAGCAATACAATGACTATCACTATATAGCAGATATACAAGACTACAACCTTCATTTATAAATGACCCAGAGTTCAGTGATCTTACCTCCCAATCCAAGATGGAGCTCTTTTAGTATGACTTTGTTCTGAAAGAATGGGTTCCGACGGAAATGAAAGCAAATCCGGTAGCCAAGTTTGTTGTTTTTGAAAGTCTCGATCTGTGCAGAACACAGTACTGTTAATGAAATTCGTATATCATTACTGGAGTAAATCTAAACATGTTTGCTGCAAGGTCATTAGACACAGATAAACAGGACTGGGTACTTCACCTCCAAATTGACCATGTAGCTGAGAGCATCTTCATCGTTTTCATCAATCTGTGCTGACAGGTGTGGGTGATTGAGAAGCTGAAATACTCTTGGTTAAGTAAACATATGCATTATTTAAATAAATAAATAAAAGTCAGATCAGATCAATAAAAATGATGGTGTAGAACAAAAGTCCCAGTTTTGCTTCATTATGTCAGGAATTGCATTGCATATGTGATAAAAAGGACATTACAGTTGAGTCGAGTTTTAAAATGTAGAACTTCAGCCAGCTGTAGTGTTGTATAGTGTCTGGACATCTGACAGCATTATCCATCATATATTACATAAAATAATGCTCTCATATAGAGATGCAGTGTGTTGTACATAGCACACAGATATAATGTAGAAAGCACCTTCACAAAGCCTTTTCCCTAGCTTTTTCTACGTTTCAATTTTTTTTTGACTGTCCAGGCATTCTATGCTCAGATTTCTTAAAGCAAAGATGTCCAATCTTATCTGCGAAGGGCCACTAGTACTGCAGGCTTTCATTCCAACCAAACACCTGATAGTTATTTGAAGTCCAAGATCAGCTGATTATACAGATGAAATCAGGTGTAGCTCCTGCTTGGTTGGAAACCTGCAGCCAAAACAGCAGATAGGATGTGTAGATAAGATCGGACACGTCTGGCCTTAAAGGTTATTAACAGTATAATGAAAAGTTTGGACATTAAGTGTTATAAAAAATTAGGAACGATGTATTCTGTAGGAGGGATGTTTTCTGAAGGCAATGAATTTAGAGCCCAAGTGTGAGGAGTTAGAATATACAAACTTTTTTTTTTCTTCCCCCTCTAACTATTTAATTCCATACATACTTCATCATGAACCCAGAAGAGGATAACGTTTCAAACGATACGTCAGGGCCATACTGCTCACAGCGAACCTACTGAAAGCAGAGCAGAACAATGCCGGAAGTGGGAAAGCCCTGGTGGTGCGCTCTGGAGAAAGGATACGGCAGTAAGCCAGAAGCCAGGGATGCTCTGTGCGATGGCGGCACGCTGCTGGAGGTGAGGACGCCGCTGACGCCCCAACTTAAGCTCGAGGCGCCGGTGCAGGCGCGCGCCCTTCTTCTCCAGTGCGTCCAGCCGCATTTGCACGTGCGCCAGGAGCGCGACTGAGCGCCGCAGCTCGGGGGCCATCTGCACCGATACGATGGCGCACTCCTCGCGCTCCTGATCATCATTGTCGTCGTCATCAGATGAGCTGGCTGTCAAGGAGGACCCGGGGATTGAGTCATCATCGTCGTCGTCTTCGACCTCCTCCTCTTGCTCATCTGCGCGGCACACGCGCACCCGCGCCTCTCCACCGACACCCCTCAGCGCGGATACCGAACAGCTGTCCTCCGCACGCCCACTCCGCTCCAGCTCGGCACGCCTCTGTTTACTGGCCGTGTTTTCACCGAGGGCTTGTTTGGACGAACATGGCGTTTCAGTACCTCGGTCTCCGCCACCGGTGAGGCTCGCGAGTGCTTCAGCCGCGACTATGGTTGCGCAATCTGAGCGCACCTTCTGGCCTTCAAACGACTCTCCATCTACACCTCTGTCCTTACGTTCAGTTCCACTAGCATTTTCTGTCCCGTTTGCATTTCGCACTCTCTTTCCATACAGCTCAGGAGCATTGCTAGTCTCTGATGCGCTATTTTTCTTCTTTAATAGAACCGCGTCTTTTTCGGCGTGTTCACGCGACTCGGTCTCTTCATCTTTCTCCTCGTCCACTTTGGGCTGTTTGGACAGCGGGGAGTCCTCCAGCTGCCGCGGGCTCGCGCTTCTCTTTTTATTACATTCGGACGGCTTATTACTGCTGTCCGACGCTGTACTCATGTTATATTTAGCAGCAAACACTTGTTATTGTGCTTAAAATTATTGCTTGGCAACTTACTGATCGGATTTTCCCCTGATACGTGTGATCTTACTAATTAGCTAGGTTAGCCAACTAGCTAGATATATAGCTAGCTACCCCGTTTGCATAGCACTTCTCCTCTGTCGAGAGTTTAGAGGCCTAGCTCGGTTGTCTGCTAACTATGAAAAGTGTCTGCTTCCCTGCGCTGACAGTACTGCTGTTTCCGTCTGCAAGAAAGTGTAAAATTCTCTTACTTAATCGTCTGACAAGGCCTCGTGTTTTCCAGTTCCGCGTACTTGTTTATAATTTGCCCTTCCGTTCGCCATTTGGCTGAAGCCAAACGTTCAAGCGAACGAGAAAAACAATGCTCTGATTGGCTGAGACGCGCCGCGCAAAAATCCTCTCAGCCAATCCTAAAGCAGATCCGCTGAACATTAAGGACAACACAACTGCGTCCTCTTTGCGCTTTTTTAAGCGAGGGTTAATTGATTTGGCTATTTTGCTAATAACATACAGAAAGACTCGCGTTTCTCTCAGAGTAATATTTTATTTTGTATCATAGGACAGTTAAGACCATTTAAATACAATGAAATATCACAATAATTTGTGTACCTTAGTATTTTAGGCATCTGCCTATGTAGAGCATATATCTTTCTGCAGCTAAAAAAAAGCTATTGAGTTATAAATCATCCCATAAGAAATGGCATACAAAATGCAAACATTTGAAAATGCATTGACGCATGAAAGTTATCCATTTTAATTTGTATTATATATCTGAAAATGAATTTTGAACTGAACTTGAATTTCGTGGTTTGCAAAACTGAATTTCATGCTTAAGAGTGTGCAGTTGAACGTTTGAAATTTTAAAATAAATTATTCACATTTTTAGAATCGCATTCACAATAACTTGCAGGTAAATACAAAACCCAGTAATTCAGATTATTATAATAATATTTTTTTTGCATTTAAATTCAAATTTCTACTGAAATAAATCCAACTCCATAAAAGCCCACAGACAGTATAGCCCTATTGGCAAGTCAAAGAGAATGAAGACTAATGAAAATTAGAAATTACTCATAGATCTACTGAAAGAGACACTTTGAGGTATAGGTGACATTTCACAGAATGTCTCAAGATGTGACTTAACACTGAAGAAGGTAATTTCAAGAAAAGAACATGGAATAGTGTGCCACCCAGCTCATGTCTTGGTCCCTAGACAAAATAAGGGGGAAATCGGTCAGTAATAGATTAATAATCATGACTCTAATCATTTGTATTAGTATGTGTACAGAACTGAACTCTACAAACAGGCTAAAGCCACCCCATACAGTAGCTAATGTTATATAAAGAAGAGCTGCATCTCGCATTTATCACTTATGTCCTGAATGTTCAGTGGACTTAACCATTTTGGGATAGTGCACCTGTGTAACTTCTGCCCTCTCCTTCTCAGAAATTCTGCCTCATCCACTGTCCAAACGGAGCCTTTCCCTCCATCAACACGTACAAAGCACTTATGGAGGCTGAGATTGTGCCGCACTGCATTCTACATGTGTGGGATTTTTAAAAAAAAATGGTGAGAAATATGGTAATCTGTCTACTTTAACAGGTTTCTATACAGGACACTCCTTTAGTGCACTGAACTACACATGCTTCAAAAAGTGTTTATTGAACCATTACATCAGCAGTGTGTTTCTGTCAGCAATTCTCTTGTTTAAATATGTTTGGTTAGATAGCTATAATGACTGTGGTTTGAAACTTCTGCTTGTGGCTACTGAGACACAGAGCAAAAAAGTAAAATGTGTCTTTTACCTTCCATGTGGCTGTGTTATGACGGAAGTAGAAGAACTTGCGTGTGAACCAGTGATAGATTTCATTCAGTGTTAGCTGTTTTTCAGGAGATTCAAGAATCGCCTAAATAGCAGGATACAAAGTAAGTGTGACTGATTGACCTTATAAAAATTAAAAAGAATGTCTTTGTCAATAGGTAAAAACATTAACAGTGCTCACCCACCCATCTTATCATGGAGGCATAAGTAAATGGTGGCCTCATGTTCGTGTATTTGTAGCACTCAATACTAGGGATAATTCCTGCAGAATAATTGCAACATATTTAACAAACAATTAAATCAAATCAAAGACTACATAATAATGTACTTAATAACACAATAAATGTTTTGACATTATCACAGATGTAAGCCCAAATAACAGAAAACAAAAAAGTCTGAGTTTCCTAAATGTTTTTACTCAGCTGATACTTGACTATTCACCGGTTGTGGTGGATCTGGAGGCAATCCCAGGAACACTGGGCACAAGGTGGATAAAGTATCAAATTGTATCATATGTTCACTATTTACATACAGTGTTAATTGTTATGCCACATTGCCTCTACTGAAAATACCTCTGCATAATATCACTGATATTGAGACTGACACAATTGATGTAAAATTATTTTTCTTTGCATATCCAAGCTTGTAAGGAAATTGTTGTTAGGGTGTCAGACATGATACAGCTCCCCTGGAGCTTCCCAAATATACAGTAAGATATTAAGGCCACAAATTAGGATCTTGACATCTATTTCATGGTCAGGAAATACTTAATTATTGTATTTTAAAATGAGTTAGATATAGAGAAATCAAATGAATTAGACTACAGTGGCCACAGGAACCTAAGCATTGAGAACAATAATATTACACTTTACTTCAACCATTGTATGATGCACAGAGACATACTGGTGTCAGTGGCATTGTATTATGGATGCGATTAGTCTGTATCAACTTGGGCTCAAGTTATAAAATCTGTGAACTCAGCATATTAATTCCTGGGCATGCATTATTAAAAAATAACCACCATGTCACCTCAGGGGCTGTGTACTTTTTTTTGCTTTTATTGTCTTTGTAGTGTGTGTGTGTGTGTGTGTGCGTGTGCGTGCTCTAACCAGGTATGAATGGGGTTGTTGGGATCTGCCAGTATCCTGGAGGTAGCATGTCAGATGAAGTTGTGTTTTGTGCATGTAAAATGCTCAAACTCTGACATGACTGCAGGCTTCCTGAAGGAGTATTGGACTGCTTCGGTCTTGGGTTAGCCTGAAGTAGAAGAACATGGTCAATTACTGTTTGGGAACTGCAGACAATGTATAAAGACTACTTATCCACTTAAAAAGTATTTCAGCATGAATATGCATTATATGTCATTGTTACTTCAGTAAAAGCGCTTACATCAAACAGATGCAGGTACATGGAATGTAACCTCTGCCGCTCCGCAACTAACTGCAACACAAGGTTATCAGCATGATCAGTGATAAAGTTTTAAATCAATGTGCTTCATGAATGTGTTGTGTGCTTACCTGACTCTCCATGCGTTCGACCATATTTTTCTGCATTCTCCACTGTTCAATAGTTTTGTCTCCAGGGCCATGCTCCGAATAGAGATGTCTTTATTATATACAATAAATAACACGAATTTTGCATTAATTCAAGAAGCCAGCATGAGATGCAACATGAATTGGGGACCCTAACAATAAAACTTTTAGTCATGGCAGAATAATGGATAAAGATGGAAATAATTTAAGAAATTGGTAACATCATGTACATCACAAAATAAATGCTAAATGTCATGACTTACTTCAGGAAGTGGTTATATTCCTTGAATGTTTCCTTGCAGCCTGGCCAGGTACACACACCTTTGTAAAATAAAAGGTGCTCAGAGATCTGTGGAGGACTTCAAAAATAAAATAAATAGTTAATAAATAATAAATAACATTTGAAAAGTGTGTCCAAAACTTAAAGGTGTCCCTGGATTCTGTTGGTCAAGACGAGTTCAACGCACCCTATGATATCAACGTCTGCTTAATTTGATAAGCATAACAATGAAGCCATTTTTAGGGGGGCAAGAACTGAATGTGTGTAGGTACCCTATCGTTATTCTACCTCTTCTTCATCATCATCTTTTTTATTTCTTCTGGCTAGTATGTCTATGGCAGCTGAGAGAACTGTCTTGTAAAAAATTGTGAAATTTGGCACACTGATTGGGGAGGGTCTAAGGAACATTTTGACCAAATTTGGGCCAAGTGCTGCCAATGCTCTATTGCCACCATATGGTCAAATTCAGGCCTAATTTGGAAGTAGGTTTGAACCGTATCCAAGACTTAAAGGCATCCCTGAATTCCCTTCGTCATGACGAGTTCAATGCACCCCATGATGTCAATTTCCGCCTAATAAGATTTTCTGACATCTTGGATTTTTTTTTTCAAACACTGTTTTTTTCCCCCGCTGGTCCTCCAACAAATTTTGTCCAATCATCAAATTTGGCACACATCATTTTCAGAGTAAGCCTCACAAAAGTTACCAAAAGAATTTTGAATATTTCAAATAGTTTGTCTGTAATGGGCCAATGAATATGACAGCAAATCCACCAAACAGGATGTGAGGCTGTATCTCAGCAATGACTTTGCACTGACACAAAACTTGGTAGGCAACTACAGGACCATGACCTAAGGCTATGCAATAAATTTCATGCCGACGCCACTTATTGGTCAAAAGTTACAATAACATGTTAAAAATAGCTGTATATAACTGCCATTTTTGCTACTCCTCTTCCAAAATGTGTCCAATCTTCCCCAAATTTTTCTCTCATCATATTGAGACCTGTCTAAACGTACACAAACTGGGGGAAAAAAGGCCCAGACTGATGAGGAAAAAAAACTAGAAAAATATTTTCAGGTCAGAGCAGTAGTGATCACAACCACAGGTCAAAGTAGCTACAGCAACACCACAGATCCCAGCAGTAGTGGCAGCTGCAGCAGCAATGCCACCTGCTGCCCATTTGTTCATCTAGAACTTTCCTCCTAAAGTCAGACAATTCCACCACTGTCTCATACACATCATGAGTGAAAATCACTATTGAATCCCTTTGCCTAAAGTTATGGCTCTGCTTTCATGTGATTGCTTAGGCAATAATTGCAGTGCATCTGTGAATGTGCAGCTCACTGGGTCTGAGTGCTTGGCCCCCAAAAATGCTGCTTGCAGCTTTAATTTCCCATTGTCATCTATTGTATTCCCTCACTCCCTGTTTTGAATCTTGGATTTGTTATAGCATCAAAGGCTAATTTATTTGATAACTTTCATATGCCTCAATATATCATATATTATATGATATATTGAGGCATATAAAAATATCATGAATTAACTAAAGACTGGCCAAAATCTTTTGTAGCACATAGTATGCAAATAAGCATACATTTAACTGGTTAAATGTTAAATTGTACACTTAAATAGTACAAACAGCAATGAGATTATGAAAGAATTTTGACTGCATATCTTATTTTCAAGAGATACTGTACATTTGTTTCTGAACTCGAAAGCATCGGTAGTGCTCAGTTCCTGTGAGCTTTAATTTTGATGATGATTGGCCAATGATAACATTTTCAAGTGCTGATATTTTTTTCTCCAGGTATCAAGTCATCATTAAATCACATCTACAGACTGGTGAAGATATTTCTTTCTAAACTCAGTTGGAAAAGAGTCTGCTGAGAGACAGTTGTCAAAGTAGTGGTCAAATAAAAACTAAATTGTGATCAATACAGCAAAGCAGAATACACCACATTTTACCCAGCTATGTCTAAATATCATCCCAGTCTTAGAAATGATTGCTAAAAACTTGTGGGCAGAGTATAAAAAAACAGCTCTGCATATTATGCATACTGTACTATTCAAAATCCAAATCAGCAGGGGGTGAATGGTCAAAATTTTAACGTGGGTTCCAAAAAAAAAGAATAATACAGAAAAGGAAAAAAAAAATCAAAAAGAGATTTATTATGGAGCTCATCATTCTAGAAATTTGGACAAAATTGTAAAATGCTGTGCTAAAGCAACCCTAGGTTGATCAGGCTATTCTTGCTTGTACTACTGCATTTGCCCACCAACTTCCATGTCTATGATCTACAGTTTGACCTGCACAATCTAGAAGGAGAATAAAAAAAGAATTAGAAGTAGCAAAATAAGAGGTTTTCCAAGCACCAAATGCTTGGTCGCCTAATTAAAAGAAAGGAAACAAAAGAGGGAAGAGTATTTTTATTATAATAATTGTTGCAAATCTTTCTATCAGAGATAGATAGGGAACATTGTATATTGATTTGGTACACTACACCATATGGTCAAAAGTATTTGGACACCTGACCATCACACCCATATATTCACCTTCCCCAAGCTGTTGCCACAAAGTTAGAAGCACAAAACTGTCTAGAATATTTTTGTATGCTGTAGCATTATAATTTCCCTTAAGTAAAACTAAGAGGCCCAAACCAGTTCCAGCATGGTAACGCCTCTTTGCACAAAGTGATGTCTATAAAGACCTGGTTTGCCAATGCTGGTGTGGAAGAACTTAAGTCAACAGAGCCCTGACCTCAGCCCCACTGAACACCTTTTGGATAAATTGGAACATGGACCTGTCCAACATCAGTGCTCAATCTCATTAATATTCTTGTGGCTGAATGAGCACATCGCCACAGCCACGTTTCAAAATCTAGCGGAAAGCCTTCCAAGAAGAATGGATTCTGTTATAACAGCAAAGAAGTGACTGACTCGATGTTAATGCCATAGATTTTGGAAAGGATGTTTACCAAGCATATCTGGTTGTAAAGGTCCAGTGTCATCAAACTTTTGACTGTATACTATACAGTATATTGTCATTTAAAACCAAATTGTTGACACTGTATATTGACTTTGATGCTGCTTTCATAGTCTGGTATTGCAGTAAGGTCCTGACCTCACTACATGCTAAAAGTAGATCTCTTATTATAATTACTAGGTTAATTACTGACTAGGTTAACAGGTTTAGTATTTTTAATTCGGACTTCTGGGCTGAAAGCCAAACAGTAAATAATTTTCCTTTGTTCCACAACAGGGTGTGGACCAAAATGTAAATGTCTTGATGTAAATGCTTTTGTTTGAAGCTGTTTGAAAAGCAAATCCTCTATAACAGTTAAAAAAAAAAGTTAGCAATTCCTATGACTTGTAACATTCTTCACTAAGTTGTTGCAAGCAGTAAAGCAGCAGTCCAAATTTCAAGTGAGCGTAAGAATCAGCCTGTTTCTGTACTTACTCTGTATGGTTCTCTGTTGTGCTCTGAGCAGGACTTGGTCCAGAAGCATTGACTCTAGTGGGATAGTCTGTGCCATAAGATGGCAAGATGACTGGCAAATTATTGTCCATTTCTTCCTTAAATACGAGTACAGTTGAACAGTCACCTACACCAGCTGGAGTGGACAAGGCTGCAGAATTGTTAGGCTTTCTATTAGAAACTCTACTTTATTAAAACAGTCATTTATGGAGGTAAAATATAAAATTGATTTGTTTTGATGAATGTACCATGTGGTAGAGTCTGGTTGCCCTTTCGGAGAACTGATGGTCTCTGCGGGATGGACTGCTGATTTTGCTTGTTATTTTTTTCACTGGTGCCCTGGACATGGAAAACAAGTGGTGTGAAGTTCTGCAGGTAATATATGTAATGAATAATACATAATGGCGCATGCTGTTATACTCAAAAATGATGTGGTGCAATGCCTGAATTTGAATATTTTCTACAAACAGCACATCGTGAAGTGTTGTATTCCTGTTATACCTCAACAGTTTCCCAGATATAACAATTTTGATGTATTAAGGATTGACAAATCATACTTTTTGTTTGTATATAGTTATGGTTAATGTTGTGGAACAATGATGAAACAAGTTAATTCCTGATATCACTTACATTATAGCAGCTATAAATAGTTGCTCCCTCACCAGCCTCTTTTTTTCTCTCCCTCTTGAAGTTAATAAGACATAAGATTGTAGCTTGTCACATTACTGTGAAACTGCAAAGTTCTCTATCCTGATGACTTTCCCATGGTGGAAAAATTAAAAGGATAGCTTTATCATTGATTGCTACAAAGTGATGACACTGGAGACTCCTTCCAAAAATGCTAAATAAACATCTCGTCACAGACAACTGTACTATATCAAAAAGTACACATTTTCTACTCAATTTATGTGCAACATACGCATCACAAATCCTTGTGTAAGAGTGTATTAATATAAATCATGCACCCATCCTTGGTAAATTTATATATATATATATATATATATATATATATATATATATATATATATATATATATATATATACATATATACTGTTATCAGTTTTTGTTTTGGGACTTTTAATAACTTAGTACTTTCACACATCATAATCACAGATTATGTCACAAATGTAGTTCAAAGATTATCAAAGGTTTTCTTACTGGGCTTAAAAAAAGGGGCGAAGCAGCTTTTGTGTTTATGTTTCAAATATCTGAAACTCAGTACAACTCAATACTTCAGATTCAGACCATAGTTTTAAAACCTTTAGATTTTTTTTTTTATTTAGCAAAAACAATTAAATAAATAAATAAATCATGCTGGTAATTTCTTTCTTTCTTTTCTTTCTTTCTTTCTTTCTTTCTTTTTAAAAAAAAAAAAAAAACAAAAAACCCCAGCATCATTATTGCTGTTAACCATATTAACACTGCTTATTTTTCTTCTATCGTTATTTTACTTTTGCTTTTACTTTTACTTTTGTTATTCACACTAAATGTCATTTATTCATGTAATACACGAGTATTTCTACAATTCCTGTTGTCAGAGGCAAAGTGTTTTGAGCTGCAATTTAAATGCATGAATGGCAAAACCTCATATTGTGTTACCTTTGAAATGATGCACTGAGTGGCTCTTGAAGATGGATTGCCTCCTGTGTACTTTATCTGTGATCTGGAAAACTCAGAAGGCTCTTCTACCAGCTGATGAAGTTGCTTCTGGTCCTTTGTACTACTGCCGCTGTCTTGTCCTCCACTTGTCCCAGCACCATTATGAAGCATAGCTGGAGTTTATATACACTGTTAGTTATTATTTATAACCATTGTACTTAGTGGTAGACTTCAAATCTGTAAGAACTGCATACGGGTATTCATCTTAAAGCATATACAGTAATGTATATTTATATGATATATTGAAACTAACATGAATTATTCAGTAACTACAGTTAAACTAATAAGGTATATATATATATATATATATATATATATATATATATATATATATATATATATATATATATATATATATATCTGGGCTTACGCTATTCATGGAAAGAAAATTTTAAAACTGAATGTTAATTTGTAATAAGATTTTACAAATTGTTTACCAGTTGTTACTAAGTGCTCTAGACATATAAACATATGGAAACCTACATGAACAATTGTATTGGTGTTTTCGTGTTGCTCTGACAAAATATGACTATATATTACATGTTACTATAACAATATAATACTTTATTTTTTACATTTATTTTATTTATTTTATTTTTTATTTTATTTTTTAAATAATGTCAAATAATTAAATATATTGTAAATATGTTAAATATACATAAATATGTTATAATTTAGCTAATAGTTTGTATTATTGATCATGTGATGCAAAATGAAAAACATAATGTGATAAACCACTGAAAAGTCCTTGAAATATAAAATATGAAAACCTATGTGCTAGAGTATTTGTGTACATATACACATGTTACTGTTAAAAAGGATGAACCATAAAAAAAACTCAAATAACTATTTCCGGGAGATATAGCATACAACTGACAAGGTCAACAGGAAGCTTGTTAGTGAATCACGCTTTTTTTTTTTGTATATAAAATACTAATCACAAAACACAGATGGCAACATTGCCATAGGCTTTACTTCACTTCATCTTAAACATCAACCAAAGCTGGATTAGACATATCCAGTGGTCTGCTCATGCTTCATTGGTTGCCAATACCAAACTGTTTCCAGACATATTGTGTGTCAAAAAGACAAAACAAAACAAAACAAAACAAAAAAAGTATGCACATCCGTGTGTTCTCTGCTGTTGTGGTGTTGCACAGGTGTGCATTGAATTGAAGACGAGGGAAGCAACCTGTGGACCACAGGAAAGCTTGCAGATGGAAACATCACATACACACACACACACACACACACACACACACACACACACACACACACACACACACACACACACACACACATCCGCCAGTGTAGGGCCCCCATGTTAAGGAAAAAGAACCTAAAGCAACTCTATTCACTTGCAACAACTGCATTTTTATTGCACTAAATTATTTAAACTCATTTTCATGTACTGCATTTGATATCAGTAAAACAAATGTTAGTAAAAATCTTACTCTAAACCTGGAAATATATTTTAAGGTATGAAAATGACAAAAATGCTAATGTAATTCAGAACCAGTATAATACAAAAATGATGACACCTTTGCAATTTAAATTGCAGCTTGTTAATATTTGTTAGCTCTTCGAAAGGTTAATTTCCATTGTGTAACTGCTATAGCACTCGAATACCTGTACTTTTGAACAAATTCAAAAAAAGAGCATGAAAAGTACTTTCACCTTTGGATTTTTTGAATGCTGTTGCCTTTGTGGTTTAGTTTTCATGTTTAGGCTCGAACTGAGTTTATGTCTGCTTTCTCTAAGGTACAGGTGACAGGTGACATTTAGAGGCATGTAACCACATAAATGTCACTTTTTTTTCACCTTGGGGGTTTTTCTAAAAAGTCAAAACTTTGCCAGAATCTGAGAATAATCAGAGGAAGTAATTTGTCTTGTGGGCGTTTTGGGGTGAATGAGTGCACAAAAATATTTTTTATAACTTTTATACATGTTACAAATACTGTACTTGTAAATGTAAAGAAAATATAAGTGTTGCTCACACTACAAAAACTTACAATTACAAAAACTTAAAATTGCCAAAAAATACTTAGTAATTTCAAATAGAATTAATAACCTCAAATAGAATTTCAAGATAGTAATAAGTATACTGCTTCTCTGCTTATAATATAGTGCCTACGATTTTATTTATGTAAGGAATACAAAACTTTGGGTCAAGCTGTTAGAGGAAAATAATCAACAAACGAGCACTGTTACCACCCTGAATCTGAATGTTTTCTTATTACAGCACATTATGAAGTATTACTCCTTTTACGTGACAGCAATTTGCTAAGGATTACAAGTCATGCTTTTTAACATTTTACAGTTATGCTTCGTGTTATGAAATATCTGCGAGACAAGTTAGTTCCTGTTATCACTTACATGATAAACAGTCGTTCCCTCACCAGCCTCACTTTTTTCTCCCTCTTGAAATTAATAAGACAAAAACAACAACAACAACAACAACAGAAAAAAAAGAAGAAAAAAAAAACAGAGCAGCTTGTCACGTTACCAAGAAACCAGAAAACGCAAAAAAATGAAAACTTATTGACTGTTACAAAGCAATGAAACTGGAGACTCCCTACATAAATGTTAAATAAATTCTTCTTACAAAATGCTTCACCATATCAACAATTAGATGCTTTACTTTGCTAAATAAGAAACATTTTTAAAAATCTGTTTATTAGAAATCTTATATTTTGTGGAGAGTCTGCCATTTTAGTGAATGAGTTGTTACTGTAGAAATGATAACAAAATACAGTGCATTAATATAAACATGTATTTTGATTTATAGCTGTCACTACTTTCAGAGCTGCTCACACATTCTAACCAATCATATTACAGAATTTGAGCACACAAAAAAATCCAAATTACGTTTAAGAAAATATACTATTATTCATCCTTATGATATCTTTTTGCATCCTTAAACTATTCAGTAACTACGATGGATAGTGTCTCTGACAAAAACTTGTCAGAGACCAACCAATGTTGTCAGATACAAAGGTATAGCATGTAATTTCCAATACTTCCTCTGAAAATTTATAGTAGTAAGAACTAACACTCACATATGAGCAAAAAAATGGATTTGGTCACTTTTGGCTAACCAGTCTTCCTTACCCCACAACTAGAAAGACAATGTGAAAATGTCATTTAACGCTATGCGGCAAGGCAGAAACCACTGCTTGCTAATAACTACATGAATGTTTAGTATTTCAGGGTTTCCACAAAGCACCTGCATGATCCTCGAAACAGTCGACGTGTTTGAAAGTGAAACTTTATGAAAGATAGGACTATGTCATGGCCAGTCATTCATCAAGACCATGAATGAAATGAGCAGTTTGTGCACAAGAATCCAGTCATTTACTTTTACTAATTTGGCTGGCGCTTTTATTCAAAGCGACTTACAAGTGAGACCAGATACAACTGAACAGTTTAGGGTTAAGGGACTTGCTCAAGAATCCAACCATGGCAGCTTGGTGGTGCTGGGATTTGAACTCAGATCCTTCTGATCAGTAGTCAAAGCTCTAATAAGTAACCAATATGAGATCGATACACTCAACATTCACTTTATTAGGAACACCGGTACACCTGCACTTTATGCAGTTATCTAATCAGTCAATCATAAAATTATGCAGATACAGGATGAAGAGCTTTGGTTACTATTCACATCAAACATCAGAATGGGGAAAACATGATCTCTGTGACTTTAACCATGGCGTGATTGTTGGTACCAGATTGGCTGGTTTGAGTATTTCAAAAACTACTGATCTCCTGGGATTTTCACACACAACTGTCTCTCGAGTTTACACAGAATGGTGCTAAAAACAAAAAACAACCTGTGAGTGGAGTGTCTGTAGGCTGAAACACCTTGCTGATGAGAAAGATCAGAGAAGAATGACCACACTGGTTTGAGCAGACAAGAATCTATAGTAACTCTAATAAGCACACTTTACAACCGTGGTGAGCAGAAAAGCATCTCAGAACACACAACACATCAAACCTTGAGGTGGATGGCCTACAATATACAGAATCTGAGTCTATCATGGGCACAGACTAACCGAAACTGGACAGTTTGGATGAGGCTGTGCCCATGAAAGCCTCAGATTCATGTTCTTGGCTGACAGGAGTGAAACCCAATGAGTTCTTCTTCTGTTGTAGCCCATCCACCCCAAGGTTCATAGTGTTGTGCATGCTGAGATGCTTTTCTGTTCACCACAGTTATAAAGAGTGATTATTTGAGTTACTATATCCTTCCTGGTAGTTCAAACCAATCTGGCCATTACCCTCTGACTTCTCTTATCAACAACGCATTTCCTTGTTACAACCCCTACTCTTTACAAGAAGTGTCCTGGCATTTTTAATGACCACAGAGAGTCAGGACCTCAGTTTAACATCTCATCCGAAAGACAGTGCTGTTTTTATAGTATAGTGTCCCATCACTATACTGGGGCATTAGATCACCACACAGACCACAGTGTAAGCACCCTCTGCTGGCCTCACTAATACCACTTCCAGCAGCAAACCTTAGTTTTCCCCAGGAGGTCTCCCATCCAAGTAATAGCCAGGCTTAACCCTGCTTAGCTTCAGTGAGAAACCAGGCGAGAGCTGCAGGATATGGCTCTGATATGGCTCTGACCATAATCATAATCATAACCATAACCATCTAAATACTTAGCACCTAACTATTTAGAGTTTGCATGCCTAATTACACCAATATGAATTTGCACTTCTTCATTGCATACATGTAAAGCTAGAGCCAAGTTCATTTACTACTCTTCTGTTATTAGAGTAAGTGAAATTTAATATGCATTTCTCAGTCTGAATACATCTCTTTCTCAGTCCATTCATTATGTTACCCCTTCTGAAACTAAAGACATTGTGTTTCAAATATTCTATCCTTTAAAACATATAAAGAACAAACTTTCAACAAGCAAAACTAAAGAAAGCAAACAGTGCATGGAAATGTGAATGGAATAAATTATTCTGCAAGCCTCAGCAGACATCAATATTAAGAAAAGTTCTGTCTCAAGAATTCAGTTTATTTAGGCCACCAGCACAGCTCTCTTAGATATTTACTTAATACATGTACAAAAGACATTGCACTGTGCACAGCCATGCAAGTACAAGCAAACTATAAGCCTCCAAAACTCAAAGTTTCCACTAAATGACCACAAATAAGTACTAGATAGTTGTAGGAAGAACAAAGAGAGCTACAGCTAAACATGAAAACTGGGGCATATATGAGAACTACTCATACTCTGAATGATAATCTCTTCAAGTAATGGAAGACTTGATATATAAGTCAAGCAAGATTACATTGAAACACTTTTTTTCTAGTTGGCTGTAAATCTGCCGTCGACTGGCGTGTGCCACAGCTAGTGATTTGGCTGATTATTCTGATATGACAATTTTTACAATGTTTTTGCCAGTGATTAGTGTACAATTGTTTCATTATGATATGATATTAATATTATCTGTAAGACTAATATGTGTGCAGAGATTATGCCCTAATATGTTATGCCTGCATTTCATGACTATAAAGCAGCCAAACTGGAAAATAAGCATAATTAGCATCATCGGGTAATTTCACTATTACTCTTACCATATCTGTAAATAGTAGTCTAATATTATATATATTGCTCTACTGGTCTATTGATGACATCATACCATAGCCTTTTACATCCCACTAGAGATTCATTCTGACTCAACAGTGTAGTTACAGTCTTTATTTTCCAATTATTTTTTATCCCCTTCAACTGCATACTAGAATGGATGTAGCAAATACTGATTCAGACTAAAATTAATATCAGTGACTCATTTGGATATAACTCTGCAGACTTGTGTTTGTAGATCATCGATGTTATATGGGTTTCTTTTCTCGATAAACGTGTGGTTAATGAAGTTGACAAATTTCGCTTGAAGCAGCAGGGTATGGCACAGCTAACCTCAGACTACATTTTCTTTTGACATGTTAACGTAAGATTTTTTAAACGATTTTTTCCAACTTCCTGAGCAGCTATTATTCTGTACATCTGTATAATTGTATAAATATCCATCTATATCTATAGCTATATATAGCTATAGCTCATCGTTTGAGATGCTCATCTTGTACTTTAATCATATGAATATGCACATGTCTGCAATTTAAGCAGGAGTTCATTTTTATTCTCAAATAGCCCATGGATATATAATACATAGCCCAAGTATGTTTCTATATCAAGGCAAGGCTGATGATCTGTTTGTTATACCACAACACTTCCCTTGACAAAGGTACACACCTTTATATTGAACTGTACTAGATACTTATACACATTCTGGGTGCAATGTACCGAATAAGTCTGTTCACCAGTTCCAAATAACTGTAATACAGCAAATGCCATCTTAAATGGCATACCTATCAGCCAGATTAACAGCAGATAAACTATATCATTGTTTACTACGTCCATTTAAGATATCCTTTTGTGTGTGTGTGTGCGTTCTGGATTCATAGAGAAACTGTTACGTACATACATCAAATAAACAGTGAGATGATGTTTCATCCATTTTCAGAATTTGTAACTTACCTTGTCATGTCAAGTGATCTTCCAGCACTAAAAAAACCTCATTTTAAATCTACTATTCATGGTGACGGAAATATTATTGTAGCCTTCACTACTATTATTCTGTTAGAACTTCAAGAAGTGTGTCAGCGTTACCTCTCACTGCCTTTGTCTGTCTGTCTTTCCCACTCAGTTTGTCTCGTTATGGTTTCACTGTGCTGTGCAGGAACAGATGGCTCCTTTCAACAGGAAGGAAAACCATAGACTGAGTTCTCTAGTAAGTGTATGAGAAAAGATACACAATTCTCCTCATTTGTGTCTGTAATTGAGGAAATGAACGACTTCTCACCCTTTCAATTTTGGTCGAGATTCATAGCAACATCTAATTCCATAATGTAAAATACATGAACATTTTCATAAAATGTTTACTTTAGTCAAGCTATCTTAACCTTTCTACCAGGACCATTTTTATTCATTAGCTCTAATACTATACTGTTGATTGGGCTACAATAATTAAGCAATTAAATTTACAAAGAAACGCAGATTTTTGAATTGATATAATTCAATTTCTCAAGAATTTAACCTGCATTTAATTTATGTTTTTAGAAATAGACCTTCAAACTAGAGGTCTTCACAGAAAATGTTAGTGCAACATTTATAAGTACTAATTACAAAAACCTTTTATGGTGGTATAAGATTAGGGTTTCAGGACTGCCCTTTCAATCCTTCTATCTGATGCATACAGTTTTGCTGTCAGGAAATGGAAATTTAAAAAAAGTAAACCAAGTGCTATAACGAAGTGCTATAGTGCTATAACGAATAGAGGACTGATTGAGGACTTACCGATGTCTGCAGATAAACCTGTAGCTGAATAAGTACTGGTGATTTTTGATGGCTGGGTCACCCCCTTTATAGGCTTCCCTTTAGTGTGTGTGTGTGTGTGTGTGTGTGTGTGTGTGTGTGTGTGCTTTAATATTTTGTGTACGCGTGTACAAGGTGCACTATCTACACATCAATTAATTCATTTCCTTAGAAAACTTGAATTCCAGATAAATTTCAATCTATCAAAACTGCATTCTCATAAAACAAGCTTATACCATGTTCTAGCACATTAAGGGGTGACATTTTGATTAATTCAAAAGTGTAACTAAACAACACACTGTATGCGTATTCATTTTATTAACTTTATTAACCCAAAGTTTTTATGTATATGTTATAATGCAAATGGTGTTGCATGCTTCTGAATTTCAAAATGTGATGTAATAATCTTTAATAGGTTTTTGTTAACCTGCTATTTTTCCAAGTATATTCTAGGTATATGAATTAATGACTACCAAAGATACCGCTTTAATGGAAAAGAACATGGGGAAGACCATTCCGGAAGCCCAAAATGAGCAAAAAAATAACCTCTTACGTGTATGGAAAGTCCATTTACGGGGTATGGCGTACATGATGTGACACTAATGGGGGTGGGGGGGTGTGTGTGAACCTATGTTCGTATGTATGCACCATGTCAGATTAGTCTTGAATGCAGAAAAAAACAAGTTCATCCTGTTTTTGGGTTTTGAACAAATTGTTCTCAAGCTTCACCTTTACTAATGATCTTCTCAACCTCAGACAAGATATGTCAAACCTCTCTTTCCACTGAAGTAAACATTGTGTTTAATAATAATAATATTAATAGTAACAACAACAACCACAACATTATTATTATTATTATTATTATTAATAATAATAATAATAATAATAATAATAATAATAATTCTTCTCTTCTTCTTCTTCTTCTTCTTCTTCTTCTTATTGTTGTTGTTGTTGTTGTTGTTCTTGTTATTAAATAGGATTATTAGTATTGTACAAGTGGGACACACACACACACACACACACACACACACACACACACACACACACACACATATTTTATTTAACCAGTTAAAACATTTTAACTAAACAGTTTAACTAAAAAGAAAGAGTATAGTGGCTCCAAATCTGTCACATCATAAATGTGTACAAATACTGAGAGAATAAACAATAAACACCAGGTTTTAAACCTGTATCAGGTACATGAACACATCTCACATAGTCCTACTTGTTTATTATAAGCTCAGTAGAATATGCAAACTAACAGACTGGGATCAGTGTACAACTACAGTGAACATCACAAAAATGCTCTTTAGCCACAAAATAGCAGGTGTGGTCGTATAGATGATGCTTATATTTTTCTTATTCTTAATCAAACCTTTATATGGGCATGTTTTTTTTTTCCCGATGCAAAAATTCCTTTTAAACGAGTATTAATATTTTTAATAATGGTGCCCACAGGATGTGGTGACACTTTCCTTTCCTTTTGTTTCCATTTAAAAGCTTTTTGTGCCCACATATCAAAATAAGTTTAATGTACTGTATGGCAAAAAAAAAGTCAACATACCACTGAATTTCATTTCCTGAACCAGTTTTTCAACTGGGAATTTAATCAGTTGTTTCATAGAATTTAGGTTGTTGATACTGAAAATGAAGTAATCGTAATGGCAAACTGCAACAGTAGATGAACAGAATTTTTTACAATCTTACTCAAGTAGTTTCCTAAAGGATTTCACTTGTACTAAAGTACACCTCTATAACTTTGTTATCCTACTTTCCCAACCACATAGCTTTCCATATTTAGCTTTTTTTATGTATGAAATGATTACTGTTTGTATGTTGATGTTTCTTACACCTGTTGATTACACTAGTCACACATTCCCTAAAATTCAAGATAAAGCATTAAATCTGCCTTTGTTTAATGGTAATTTCAGAAAGATAAAGAAAATGCTAATCAGTTTTTCCCAAAGTAAGAATATATATTTAAGTCAAATAAAACCTGAATGAATATTCTAGCTGTAAATCTTGTTCTCTATCAGATTTTGTAATATTAATATTAAGGTCCAGTAAATGACAGTAAGTGATCGTAATTACCAAATCCATAACTATATGTGCTAATTCAGCATGCAGCCTTTGCAATTTGTTTAAACAGAGTTTATCTGTTTGTTAAATTTCTTGGATTGCTCATTTAACTGGCTGCATGAGATTGAATTAATCAATTAACCATTTAAAGTTTCTGTATTCAAGAGCATTTTGGGAAAGGCTTAGTAGTTAGCTGATTGGAGAACATCTACCTAATACTAAGGGGTCTACCTAATATAAGCCACTGTAACAAGTGACATGTGAATAGATAGTAATCCTAAGTGTCTATGAGAGAATTCTAACAATTATCATAAATTAAACAAACAAACAAACACATTTCTTTGTATATCTCACAGTGATTTCAATCAATCATATTTTGGGAAATGTTTACTTCTGAAAAAACAAAACAAAATTATGGCCACAAAGATTATATTCCATTGTTTTACACAGGCCATAAACAGCATCTAATGATAAATTCAAAATGGTTTCCTAATATAAGCATGAAAAAATGTATTGACATTACATCCAGTGATTATTGAGTGAATGCTGAATAACATTTTCTTGCTAACCTAAGGTTTATGATTCGCTTGATAACCCTAACCTCAGCTTAATAGCTATTGTATCTTTAATCACCTGCATTTCCACACCTGCAGCATTTAAGGGTTGTTCAAGAACACTGGACTCGGAAGTGAGTTGCACATGTCCACAGCTCTAAAAAAAAAAAAAAAGATATGTGATACATTTCCTGGAAATAAGAATTTGATCAGCATTTCTTGCACACTTCACTGTGTGATCCGATATGAAATAGCTTATGATCAACTTCTATAGTTTTTTAAACTAACCTTCATCCTTCAAACTACGCATCAACTTATTGGCAAAATCAACCTACAGGCCTAAACAAAGTATCTTCAAGATTTTTATTCAACCTGGTAAGGGAAACGGTTCCTCAGGTCCCTTGCATTTGAAAAAAAAAAAAACTTAAGGAGAACTGATCACTACTTTCACATTACCCCAATTGCAATAATGTGAAATTTTTATGTTGATATCTCTTTGTAAAAACACAAATCAATGTCTGTAAATCATACTAAGCATTCTAAGAAAATTCTCAGAACAATCTTTGTACATTTTTGGCAAGTTAGCTATATTGTGGATAAAATGAAGCAGTTTGACTTGTTCGCTGGCTCAAGTTTTAACTTAACATTTAAAACAATATTTTTTTTCTTTTTAATAACCAGTTTAATGTTCTGCCATAACCCAAAGACATATCTAATAGCCTAATAACTAATAAACTTACTCGTAACTGAGGTTATTTTGCGGTTGCACACCATCAAGATTATATACTGTGTATGAGAAAGTGAATATGAAATATCACATCACACTATTTTAAAATTAGTATTAGGAGATTTAATATTTTATTGAGAATCAGAAAATATTAAAGAGCAAATATCAACAATTTTATTATTATTATTATTTATTTATTTCTTTTTTACAAAGAAATGCAGTGAGGAGTAATAGACAATAGACACAATAGACTAAGAGTCATGTTTCTGTGACCTAGACTTGTTTGATTCTTTATTAATGTATTTATGTTTTGAATACTCCTGTAACAATATATGCAGACTTTTTATTTCATAAGGAACACAATGCATATATGTGATGGGTTCGACAGAGATTTCAACCAGAAAAGATCGAGAAAGTTGTCACTCTTCAAGGTATAACTCTGGGACAAGAATGTTATTATTATTATTATTATTATTATTATTATTATTATTATTATTATCATCATCATCATCATTATTATATTTAATAATAATAATAAGAAGAAGAACTATAGAAACCTTATGAATAGAATTTGTGTGTATGATAAGTTAAAAATAGAGTTAACAGAGTGTGATTCCTGACCAAATAGACTAACTGGAGATGATCCAGAAAATTATAAATCCACCTATTAAATAAAATAAATAGATAAATAAATAGATAAATAAATAAATAAATAAATACAATTTGGAATAAGGGTCGACGAAGACACCACCAGCAGCAGCAGCACCTCATTGTTTTATTTCTACCACCCAGATAAAAGAACTTAGCATGGCAGGTAAATGGGTCAGGGGGCGTGTAGGATACAGTGTGGCTCGAGCAAGGGGCAAGACTACGCCATCAGAAATACTTAATCTGTGTTTTGACCCCTGAAAAACGATGGACACGCCACTTCCTTCTAAATTTAGCCACATTCTTGTCGGCGCTCAGTGAGCAACCAAAGCGCCGTGCTCATGTAGTATAGTTTATGTGCCCAGAATAAGCTGCTGGTCCCTCGAGATTGGCTGCAGCTCCGCCGCTCTCCATTGCTGCTATGCGGTTCGGCACGTTCTGAGTGCGCGCGACAGAGAACGCTGTCGTCATCCAGGCGAGAACACACCAGCCATGGCGCAGGGGAACCACTTACTAACCATCCCCAAACAAGAGGGGCTTTTCACGACCATTAAGAACGATGACTCCCCAGTCGAAGATGAGGATGAGGAAGAAACCGAGGAAGACGTGCGCTTCATACCGCGGTGCTCTCCTGTACCGAGAAAGCGCGGCCCGTCCATTACAGACGAGACGGCCGAGTATATGCGGATTCGCCTCGCCCTTCCGCAGAGGAGAGTGTCTTTCGCGGACGCCGCTGGAGGAGATCTGGTCGACGTGCGCGAGATCGCCGTGTTCGACACGGCCGACGAAGAGGACAACGCTGACTGGGAGGAAGAAGAGGCGAAGTGTCGTAGAGCTTATCTCGAGCCCGTGTACCGCGTCTGGCCCGAGTTCCAGGCGCGTGCGGAAAGCGACCTGACGCTCGCGGTGCGCGCTAATAAAGTGGAAGTGGAGAAAGTGACCGCCGTACAGGACGAGCCGCTCGCCTTCGACGCGCTTATCTGCGTGCTGAACGTTTCTTATCACAAATGCGTCTACGTCCGGTCCACCATGGACGGCTGGATCACTCACACTGACTCAGCCGCCGAGTACGTGCAAGGATCCCACGACGGCGATACCGACAAGTTTTCGGCCAGGCTGTCCTTCGCCGAGCCGTACCTCTTCAACGGAGCACGGATCGACTTCGTCGTGCGTTATGAAACGTCTGATGGGGAGTTTTGGGCGAACAATTCGGGCAGGAATTATTCGGTTTCCCTTGTCGTGTCCTATGAGGAAGACACGGTCCCGGTTAATAAGGTAGACGATCGAGAAATTAAAGGCATACTGAAGCCTCCACGGTACAGGTAAATCCCCTGCAATGCGTACATAATAACCAGACATATACCAGTAATGCTTGGCAGCGCTTATGTTTGGGGCTGCAACAATCCCTGATGTAAATTTGTGCTGCTGCCTCTGTATGTGTTGATTGTTCATGAGTTTCATCACACATACACTCACCTGTCACATTAATAGGGACACCTCGATCAGGCAGGCAATACTTTTCCAATCTTTAACTGTCCAGGTTCAGTGAGCCTCAGATTCCTGTTCTTGACTGACAGGAGTGCACCTGGTCTTCTCTTCTGCTGTTGTAGTCATCCACTTCAAGGTTCGACATGTGATGCTTTTCAGCTCACCATGGTTGTAAAGAGTTGCTTATAGTTACCGTAGCCTTCCTGTCACTTCAAACCAGTCTGGACGTTCTCCTCAGACCTCTCTAAGGCAGAACTGCTCTCACTGGATGTTTTTTTTTGTTTTTCCGCTCAGTTCTGTGTAAACTCTAGAGCAGTTGTCTCCAACCGTCATCGTTGGAGACAACCGTCAACCCAAATCTAACATACGTCTTTTAGTTGATCAAGAACTTCTTAAGGCATTGATTAGATGATCAGATGGGACCTAAAGTCTTCCGGAAGGTAGATCTCCAGGAACAGGGTTGTTGACCTTTGCTCTAGAGACTGTCGTGAGTGACAGCCCCAGGAGATCAAGCGTTTCTCAACCAGATTATCTGGTACCAACAACCATGCCGCAGTAAAAACTCAGTGAGGTCAGTTTTCCCCCTCATACTGATGTTTGATGTGAACATTAAACGACGCTCTTGACCTGTATCTGCATGATGTTTTGCGTTGTACCTCTGCCACATGATTGACTAATTGGATGAATGAGCAGTTGTACAGGGGTTCTTGTTAAAGTGGCCAATGAGTGTATATTACTGAACAAACAATCCATCTGTGTGTTTTAGATATACTAAAGTCCCTGAAATTACTCAATTCCTTGGCAATTAAAATGTTCCCACAGAGTTGCCTTATTTGGCATCAATCAGTCCCTCCAGGATTCTGCGATCGCAGAAATGAACACAAAATCAAGCAAACGCTGCAATATTAAGAGGAGCTTGCAATTTTTCAAACACAGATTGGTGCAGATCATCAGCCCTCTTCGATTCATGTGCGTCGAACACGAATACAGCTAAAAGGTCACATTTATCGACAAACAACACAGTGAAAAACCATGAAAAACAATTTTACGCAATTGCAATTTGCCAATTCAAGTCATTTTCCACAAAAAAGCACAAAAAAAGAAGCTGCAGCAAAATTAAGCATTTTTGGCCGTAACAATCAGAAAGAAACTTCTCAAGATCCTGTACAGACTGATCAATTTGTAATTTTAAGTTAAGATGTAATTCTTTGTCGTTAACACTGATTTTTTTTTTTAGGCACATAAAAAGTGGGCAACATAAAAAATTAGGCTATTTTCAGATAATTCGCCAGCACTTTTGTTAAGTGGCCTACTTGTAATGGCAGCCTTTGGTTGTGCAAATTAACTTGTCTCTTGGTATAACAAAGGACATGGGATGTGGGGGTGCTGAGGGTGCTGCAGCACAACAGACTTTCAGGATTCTGCAGTTGCTAAAATAGTACCTAGTAATAATATATAGATATCACATGTCACATGTATGCTGCTTAAAATTCAAGCACCGCTATGCATAATGCCTTCTCGCACCCCTGGGCATAACTACATAGTGTTGAACCTGTTTTAATAAAGACTTCAAAGTTTTTTGCTAAATCATAGAACTGAAAAATGTACTTAGTACTTCCAATACGTCATACAATGCTACTTGTGCTGAATGAAGTATTGCCTTAAATTTTTTGTCATTCAGGGGTTTAATTCTTAGGCTGCAAACAGTAGAAAGCATTGCACATGCAGTTAGTTGCATAAACTTTATCTCTGAATATACTAGATCCGTAGTTACTAATATTAGATTCATCATACTAAAGCTATGCGTCGGCTTAAGATTACCCCCCATTGTTTGTACGAGCTCTACATAATACAATGTAGTTTTGGAATACTTTTATTGACAGTAGCAACCTGTACACACACACACGCACACGCGTGAACAAAGTTGAGAAGTATGAAGAAGCTCAGTGTTCCAAACTCCAGCTACTTTCGACCTTTCCCCGAAATGTCAAACGACATCCCCAAAAGGTCATCCTCTGTTTTCTCAGAGGAGCAACTATCATTCCAGAACAGCTATCAGTAGTTGAAAACAAGTGTACTGTTTCTGCTCGGATATTAATGCATCCATTTGCAGCTGAATATAAACACTGTTTAAGGGCAATTTAAAAACAACACAGGACCCCCATTAGTGGCAGACCACAGAACATAACCAGCACTTCCTGAATAATGTCCCATGTTGCAGTGTGACTTATATATATATATATATGTGTATGACAACACTGGGGAATTATTCAGACATTATTCTGAAAGGGTGGAGAATAGATACAGGTTAGGGATGTGCATTTTAGCTAGTTTTAATTTTCAAATATCCATAAGTGTTAATGAGGGGATATTCGGTTAGTCACAAGGAGAGGGAAAAAGGTGTGGGGTCATCAAGTGACCTTTTTAAAGAACGCTGCACATATGCATACGTGGGTGACAAGTTCTGATGGCCACAGCGATCACATTGGATTAATGAACTTAATGAACACAGTTCCAAAGTGTGTAGTCTGACAGTCAGTAGAGATACTTGCGCATGATATTTACTAAATTAGTGAATGATGACACAGAAATGATGTGAGAGCTTCACCATGTATGCAACCTGACATGTGTGCAGAATCATTTCTAGTGTAAAATGGGCTTAGTCTGTAAATCTAAAGGTACCTAATGTATATGACCATTCACCCCCACCAGCACGAGAGTTCAAGCTACATGCTGCCAATACTTTTTTAGTCCCAATACATCCCTAACTTGCACAAGAAGATATTTCTGCTTCCTGCCAAATGTTCTCAGACATGGCTTTTTTAAAAATAATATTTCCATTTCATTTTCATATGTGGATGTAGGGCATAACAAATAGTGATTTCAGAGTACAAATACTGGTGCCTCAAAAAGTGAACAGTTTATTTGGGCGGCTGTGGTGGTAGAGCGGGTTGGCGGTTCGATTCCTGGCCCACATGACTCCAAATGCCGAAGTGTCCTTGGACAAGACACTGAACCCCAAGTTGTTCCTGATGGCAAGTTAGCGCCTTGCATGGCAGCTCTGCTACCATTGGTGTGCGAGTGTGTGTGAATCGGTGAACGAGAACCAGTGTAATGCGCTTTGGAACCGCTAAGGCTAAAAAAGCGCTATATAAGTGCAGACCATTTACCATATTCAAATACCTGCGTACACTCCTAATAGAAGTAACATCTAAAGCTTGGTTTATTTTCTGCTTCTTCTGTAAAGCACTTAATCTGAACTGATGTCTGCCACACTACATGCGAAGAATGACAATATCCTTTTATTTGCTGTCAACATTTACAAACTAAATTCTATGTTTTAGCACAAACCTCTGAACCTTTTGCTTTTTCATATTTTATTATTAGACATGAGCTCAGGTAGCTAAATTTTACACGTGGACTTTGAGCAGCATAATTCTCTTTTGATTCCATTCCAGAGCAGAGGATGACTCTGACTTCTGTCTGGATACTGATGACGGTATGGAATTGTTTAAAAATGGTTTAATTTTTTTAAATTTTATTTAAGGCCACTTGAAAGAACAACACTTGATTCCTTTCCAAGAAATGTAAAATATTCACTAGAAAAAGACTGATTTTAAACAATGTAGTCAAGCATTAATATAAATAAAGTGTTTTGTACCATGTTGTATAGTTTTTCCATCATCTTTTGAACCATCAAGTTTGGTCACACATTATTTCATTTTAGGAAATGGAGATAATGCAGAGAGAGAGGCAGCTACTGCACTTTTCTCCCCTGTGTGTCCGCTTGTTATTGAGCCGGAGATCGACATTGAGGTCAGTAGTGTGTTTCTTACCACATTAACCACTGTTAACAAAAAATGGTGATTTAAATAACCACGTTAGGTTTTTAAAATGCATAATAACTGTAAGTTGTGTGAAAACTCAGTAAATATGTATTCTTAGAATATGTATTCTTGCAAACTGAAAAAGTACATATATCATAAATCAAACAAACAAAAAAAAACTAAAAATACAAAAAGTGTGTGGCAGTACTTGTTGAATTTCAACATATTAAGATGTTATGAATGACTGTATACAGTGCTGCTAGAAAGTTTGCAAACCCTTTATCATTTTCTGTATTTTTGCATAAATTTGACCAGAAATGTGTTAAGATCGTTATCTTAATTAAATATCAGAAAAAAGTATGTGAACCTCTAGGAGTATGAGTCAATTTTAAAAAAGGGAAATTTTAACATTTTGGAATGTCCAAGTCCAGATTGAATCCAATAGAAATGTTGTGGACAGACCTAAAATGAGCAGTTCATGCAAGGAAGCCACCAACTTTAGAGTTGATATAGTTTTGTATGGAAGGTTGGTCCAAAATTCCAACCCGTTGTGCAGGATTGATCACCAGTGAAAGAAAACATTTGCTTTAGCTGCTCAAGGGGGTCACACACGTTACTGGATGCAAATGTTCATAGGCTTTTTCCAACAGATATTTAATTTTGGACGATTTTGCTCAGTAAATAAATATAAACGCTATAATGTTTTGGGCCGGGGCGGCTGTGGCTCAGGTGGTAGAGCGGGTAGGGTTGGCGGTTTGATTCCCGGCCCACATGACTCCACATACCGAAGTGTCCTTGTGCAAGACACTGAACCCCAAGTTGCTCCCAATGGCAAGTTCGTGCCTTGCATGGCAGCTCTGCTACCATTGGTGTGTGTGTGTGAATGGTCGAATGAGACACATTGTAAAGTGCTTTGGATAAAAGTGCTATATAAGTGCAGACCTTTTATCATTTACCATGTTTTGCATTATTTGTTTAATTGGGTTGTCTTGATCTAATTTTAGGACTTAGATGTAGATCTGATCACATTTCAGGTAAAATTTATTCAGAAATACAGAAAATTGGTAAGGGTTCACAAACTCTGTAATGGCACAGTATGTTGAATAATTATATCCTATTAAATTATCACATCATGCTACCATGTACTGCTATACAGACCTGGTAATTTTCACATTTTTTAAAAAAAATCCAAATGATTAAATTACTTGTAATTACCAGATTCTTCCTTTATCAGGTTCTTATTGTGTTATAAAAAGTGCCACCATTAGCCAGTAGTAGCCAATAGAAATGCTGTCTCTCTGCAGTTGAATAACTTGAACTTCACAGTGTATTGCAAAGTACTGTTCTAAAATGTTTGCTGCAAAATAAATATAGGAAATATAAACAAATCTACAACTCTTAATGCATAGATTTTAAGCTTGGGTTTATCGATGGAGTATTTCTACTTCTGCTCTTTGTAGACTGAACATTTTAGTGTTCTTTTCTGCAGTGTGGTATAATTCATTGGTGTTTTCACATCCCTGTCACACTGTCTGCAATGCATTATGTAAGGCAGTGTAGTGGACTGTGCTATGATCTCATTGTGCTCAGGTTTATGGGGTTCAGTTCTGTGAATATAACAAATGAAAATGGGGTGAGTATTTTAAAACTCCTAGGTGTAGACCAATCAGGGCAACATTCTGATTTAACTTCAGTACACTGATTATGCACTCTTCTTGTTTCAAGGAGAACTCCTTCTGAAAGCTAGCTCATTTAACCAATTAATAAACACTTTAAAAGAACCATATTTTTCCTGAGAGTGTAGTACTTAATACCAACAAATCGTACTCATGACCTATTTGTCCACGTAACCTTCATTCAAAATATCAGTTACTTACTGATACAACTAACTGTTTCACACTATACATATTAATTGAATTCATTTTTATATTTGACCGTGTGTAGGTCCTTGTACAACCCCAATTCCGAAAAAGTTGGGACAGTATGCCAAAAAAAAACATGTCATTTGAAAATGTAATTGACCCTGTACTATATTGAAAACACATTAACACATTATTTGATGTTTTACTTTGTGAATATAATTTATTTTTGAAAATATATACTAATTTAAAATCTGACTGTAACACACTCCAAAAAAGTTGAGAGTCTCGGCTGTTTACCACTGTGTAACATCACCTTTTCTTTTAATAATACTTATTAAGTGTTTGGGCGCTGAAGACACCAGTTGGTTAAGTTTAGCAAGCGGAATTTTCCTCATTCATCCATTATGCATTTTTTCAGCTGTGCAACTGTACGGGGCCTTCATTGCCTTATTTTGCGCTTCATGATGACAAAGGTTGACAAAGATCTGCACATAAATGTGTTGCCTAAAGCCTGAATATAAAAGAACTGATATAATGGTTTGCCAAGTGTATTATTCTTGCAAGTGTGAGTTTGCAATGGGCATAGAGATCTCCAAGCAGTACTCCAAGCTATGGGAGCTATATCAGCAGAAAGCAATAAATAACTGGTACTTGGACAAGTCTTTGTTGCACAGGCCCTGGATGCCTTAGATAATTGCTTCATCTGTCTGAAACGCTAAGTAAACCGTTAAAAGAGCAACCTCCTATTAAACTTTTCATGTTAAGTTGGGTTTCAATAACCACAACTGCAAATGGGGAGAGTTATGGAGGATACCATGCAAGTCAAGTTTGTGCCACCACGATAGCTAGAACAGAAAAATAGGTTCATGCCAGATCAGGGCCTGACCAAACTCAGCATTTCACAGGAAGTGGAAGAGTATAATTTCTGAAAATACGCAGATAGGGTTGGGCTGAATTTCCCCTCTGTAACTGAAACATTGGTGCCTGAGAACATCAGATCCTTTGCTGACGAGCACATTGTCCATAGGGTATTGTTAACAGGTTCACTATTGACCACTGCCAAACACAGGGATCTGCCACATAGAGGTGTGAGACCCAAGCCAATTGGCCATCCTATAGACTGCAGAAGTACAGTCACTACTAGGAAAAAAAAAGTCAGTAGAGATTATATACAGGCCAGAGCACCTGGTCAGATTCTTTGACTAAAAATCAATTATAAGAAGAGGCTTTTGACTCAACGTGTTAATTGGCATTAAGCTTGATTCCTGTGCCATGCGAGCCTTTTTGACTGAAGACAGATTCTACTCGGTCATGGAAATTTCAACTAACCATACTCTGCCCATATACAGACTTTCTAGAGCTGGCTTGGATGTTAGCAGCAGCAAGTTCGCAACTAAAATTAGGAATGCCACATCTCAGGCCATTTTACTGTTTGCAAACGTACAGACAATTCAGTGTCAAATGTGACAGATGCTTTGGTGCATGGCCAATTCTGTAGTCACATGCATATAGTTATGGATGACTCTCACTGGAGCTTAACTGTAAGTTTGAACATTATTCAGTAGACAGTTTTATTTTTCTGGATGCTGTTTTCTGAAAACACATCTCAATTTAAGACAAAACGCAAATGACAATCCTTGTCAGTGTATCATGGCCATCTGTCTCACTGCTAAAATGTTATTGTGCAGTGTTTTTTCCCCAATGTCATAATAAATGTGTAAACTGTTTACTGCTCCGAGGTGAAGTTTTTCTGGTCCATGCTTCTACAAAATGAGATGCTTCTTGCCACATCTCATAAAACAGTTTGTCTTGTGGTAATTGGAGTAACATTTGGGTTTGATTAAACTCTAATTATAGATGCCATACATAATAGCCAAAGCATGAACTCTTGCACTCTTCATACGTAAATAGTGTTTTCCATTTTTCCAGCAAGTGAAAAGCTATCTTAATGCTCATCATCAGCATGCAGCCAACTAACTGTGTGGTACAGTAAGGAGACACTAAACATACCTAGTTAGATATGTTGTAAGTTAACTGCTCATCCACACAGACTGTGCATATGCATAAAGGCTTAAATTTTTGCGCTATACATGTCATTTTTGTGCATGTGAATATTGAATATTATTTGAATAATGCTGCGAAAAATTTGAAGCCCCTCTCTAATAAGGATCAGAATGACTTTTGTAAATCATTTGCCAATCTGACAATTTTGAAGCCTGCACAGAGAACACACTCTTAATTTAATCTTCCATTATTACGCTTGAATTTCAGTGCCAATTTTCGGATCGGTGTTGGAGATGGGATGAAGGTTTTAAAAAACATTTCTTTATAATGCCAATTGCCAAACTGTGGACAGTAATTCTACTTAGACCTTCATGACTGCCACTTCAAGTGTCTTCCCAAACTGCAGTTCTCTTGGCTTGTTGGACCCAGTCATGTTTTATTATATTCAGTAATGTTATCAATAGTAATTATGTTTTGCTCTTCCACCTGTACAGCTCATTGAAGCTTCAGCAAGAACTTAGGTAATGGGCACGCTGCACGCTAACCCCTCATCTTGCTACTGTTATCATTTCCTCCATGGCACGTGGAAAGCAAGAACATTTTGTACAGAACGCTGATAATTCTCTTGTCTTTGGCACAGTCTTGTCTTTGTGAAAGAGTTAACTCTCAGGAGAATTTTGTTTCGTTTATAACATTCATTTTATTGCTTCACTGCATTCCTATCCACTGTCGACAACATTGCATGCTTTATTGTGTTATATAAGTTCAGTAGACATTATTTATCTGTTTCAATAAACCATGCTTTTAGCCTATAAAGAAAATTAGAATCTGCAAAGCTTTAAACAAACCATAAAAGGTAGACACCCAAAACAATTTTTCCTCCTCCTTATAATTCAGTTGTATTATTTCTCTATTAAATTATTTCTATTATTGTTATTTCTATTACTTCATTATTAAATGTAGTGTATTAAATTCCTATACGAATTTTATTGTACTAATCAAATCAAAAAGATCACCATGTGGTGATCTTAAACTTAAATTCATCTGTAAATATAAGCCCAGTGTTATCTGTATTTGTCACTAATATTTCTAACTATGGTTGTTAATGTTATGAATACCAATACAAATATAATAATAGATACACAGCTAATACCAAATAAATATCTAGACTGAGAAAACAACAGCATGGACAGTGGTATAATGAGGGTGATACTAATATCTTTGGTTCATTCATGCTTGTGAATGACCAAAGGCTAAGGTATTATAGGTGTGTGTGTATATATATGTAGGTTGTGGAATATTTCCATGTCTCAAAGTCCCATTCCATCCTTTTACCCAATAAGTGTTTGTACAGTAGTATGGCAGAAAGCAGTGTTTTCAGAGTCACTTAATATTTGTCCTCTTGGTTGCAGATTCCCAAAGCTTTGATTTCTTCCTCTAAAACTAAAGAAGACCCTACAATAGCAGAATGCCCTCTTCTACGTGCTGACAGACAAGATGAACATCCTCTACAGGATTTATCTACAAGTCCATCACAAACAGGCCATCTAGAAAAAGGCCAAGGCAGAGAATTACTAATACCCACTGAGAACATCACATTTTCCATTCAGGATGAAGCCCCAGATAATGACCGGACACCTAATTCTGACAGACATTTTGTGCTTTCTGCCGAGTCCAACCAACCCTTTTGTCCAAACCGAGATAACCCCGAATCAGACACTGCAGTCCAAGAACCTTTTGATTTAGACATAAGTTTACCAGCTATGTTTCCAAGCATCCAAGATATGGGGGAAGACCACAGAGAGAATGATGAAATACAGCCTGGAGAGAGGAGAATGACACAATTGCAAGGCCAGACCAGTGATATGGAAACGGAAATTGACAACACTGATTCTTCATTACAAGAGCTGCTAGAATCAACACAGCAATGTTCCTTAATGGAATTGATCACTGCCAATGCAAGTAAAGGCGATGGAGATTTTGTTCATAGCACAGGTCATGACATCCTGTTTGAAGAATCACATGAGCCCTTATTGGAGAATCCCGAAAAGCAGATGATCAGAAGGGAAACCAGTGGAAAGGAACAAGCAGGTCTAATGGTAGGGGAAGAACCAGACATGATTGCATCTAGTATGAGGAAACCATTTGAACCCACCAACTTGGGGCAGACCAGAGAGGACATACTGACCAAAAATGTTCCCAGCCCTCCAAGATCACCTGACCCAGAGTTAGCCGAATATCAACAGCAAGGCCAGGGGCCAGAGCCTGAAGTGAAGGAGGTACCTGAAGTCCTTTCTGTAAATGTAGACATTCCATCTGGCTCTGAATGCACATCTCCTAAAGAAGAGAGCCCAATGCTAACATCTATTTCTAGTGCAACAGTGACATCCCAAAGTTTATCCACCATTGTGCAAGCAGTGGCACCTGAGGCTGGCAAACCTTCCATGACACAGGAGGATCCTTTATTTAATGAAGAGTTTGAATTGCACTACAATGACCCTGCTTCAATTAAGAAACAAGAGGTATTAGAAAGCCATCCTGCTCTGTCCTGTAAGAACTTAGAGGCTTCTAATGCAGAGGTTGATGTGATTTTACATAAGACTCTAATTCCATCCTTTGCCTTCCTAAGTGCTTCTGTCTGCTTGATCGTTGGGTTCCATGAACCCAGCATCTTCCTTATCATGGCACTCTTTGTAGTTTCCCTCTGTTTTTGATTTTTTTCTTTTCTTTGGAAAACTCACCCAAGCGCCTTTTTTCTGAACTTGAAAAATACAAGTACACCTAGTTTCTTATTAATGTTTGTGGTGTTTACAAAGCATAGATATATATTAGGCAACCATTATTTATTCAGAGTTATTTTTGTATGCACTGCCTATAATTTATGTAATATCACTGTGATTAGTAATAATGCACAATCGATAGATTATTCAGACTCATTAGACTCATTTCCCGGATACTAATAAATACTGTGAAAAAAATTGCATAGCCATTACACAAGTAACAGTTTTCAGCATAGTACTCACTGTTTTCAGACAAACAGGATGTTTGGGACAAAAGTCCTTCATCAGCGTGCAAGCAAGGTGCATATATTGCACTAAAATTAAATAGATAATAATGTAAATAGCAAAAAAATCAAAAACAAACAAAAAAAAAACTACTGCTATAGCAACTACTGCTTAACCCCTCCATCTCTAAGCTAATTAGCCTCTGAATGTGGCATTGTGGTATGATTTCTCATTTTCTGTGAAATACACTCAAAAGTTCCTCAAGGTTAGCTCTACCTAAAACTATCTGTGAAGGCCATTTATAAGGTGCTACAGTGAAACTTTAAAGGTTCTCCCAGTGGGACAAACTGAAGACCCCCAAGGGTACAACCTTTTATTATCATAGTGTAATTGCTGGATATAATGTCTATAGCCGTGTTTCCACCGAAATTAATCGGAACAATTACTCCCAGGGACTTTTGTCAAGGGACCATTTGGTTTCTCCAGACCTTTGTTGTCTGCGTTTCCATTACGGTCTTAAGTACCGTGAAGATTAGGCAAATTTAGTCCGGTGACGTTGGTCCGCCGGTCAAACCGCTCCTGTTATTTTTGTGATGCTTAATTTTCTTGTAGCCTTCTTTTAATTTCCTGATCTTCTGTCTGCACTGTTCTCTGGTGTGAACAATGACCAGGTTGCTTCAATGACTTGATAATTTTAAGCATCTTTTTCATTGCAGGTCACCATTTACAGTTCCCGCTGTTTTTCTTCCTCGGCATAAATACTTAAGGCCTGAACCTCGTTGTCGGTCCATTGGTCATATTTTTTAAAGAAACTCCATTGTGTTGATTCAATTCACAATAAACAAATGTTACTGTACGTATTGCAACATACTTTTTAAAATGGTGTTTGGGGAAAAAACCAATCAGCATGTTTAGCGCCCAAGTACCCCCAAAATTCCTAAACTTTGAAAAAGTATCACCTCCCGAGTAGGGACTTTCCAGGTATATTTTACCTGGAATTTAGTTTAGACCTGGTCCCTGCGGTGGAACACACAGAGTACCTCCAAAAGTCCCTAGTTCCTAGCGAAAGTTCCTGTGGTGGAAACACAGCTTATGAATAATTCTTGGATGGTAATCGGTCCTGCCACTAGGAAACCTTGTCTGTAGCACTGGCACTCCACTGGCACTTACTTTTCCTTCTTGTGACATTTGAGACCTGATCAAATATACAGAGAACCGACCAAGTGTGGTAATTATTTTGCAGACACTTAAGTTTTGAATGAATGATATTATGAATGTGACCTGATAGCTTCTCCTTGAGCTATGTTGGTTTTTTTTTTTTTACCCCCCCCCAATCAACATAGATTCCTGGCCATGTAAGAAAGATTTAAGACTTATGAAGTAATCAACATAATAGTGCTAAAGAAAGTAACATATTGTTAAAGAAGGTTATACAGTGTTTGGAGTTCTAGGCAGAAATTTATGAAAACTGACCATCAGTGGCTTAATTGTGGTAAGTATATTCAGGTACAACATAATCAACCTATCTGCTTTCTTCCATGTAGCATCATAATACAGAAAGTGTTGATATGGGTGCAGGCTTTAATTACAGTGGTTACACACTGGGAGCATATTCACAAAGAAGAGAAATGGCAGGGTTGACCACTTTGTACCAAATGATGGCATACTTAAGGAATGAATATTGACAGGGATTGGCTAATGTGGTAGTAGTAAAATGATATCTTAATGTCATAAATACAATTGCAATCAAAATTATTCATCCCCTATTTCAAATTAGGTTTATTGTCAAAATTTACAGACTTTCAGCTGTTTGCAATGAACAAATCAAAACAAAAGCAATTGAAATAGTTCAACACGAATGCTTCAAGTGGTTTCCCCAAATTCAACTGAAAGTGCAAGTTATAATGATTTCTCCAGTTTCTAAATTATTCAATCCCTTCATGGCAAACATCTTTAGTACTTAGTAGTACATCCTTTTGCTGTTATGACCTGCCACAAACGAGATGCATAGCTTCTGACAGCGTTCCTGAGGAATCTTAGCCTCATGAGCAATCGCCTCCAGTTCAGTAATATTCTTGGGTTTGCATGCTGCAACCGCCTTCTTCAAATCCCACCAGAAATTTTCTGATTTGGGACTTCAAGTCAGGTGACTGTGATGGCCCTGTAGAATCATCCAGGACTTCTTCTGCAACCAAGCCTTGGTGGAATTTTAGGTATGCTTGGGCCCATTGTCCTGATGGAAGGTCCAATGATGTCCAAGCTTCAGCTTCCTCACAGATGGCATGTTTTCTCCTACGATTTCCTGATACTTCAATGAATCCATCTTGCCTTCCACATGCTGCAGGTTTTCCAGGGTGGAAAGCAGCCCCAGAGCATCACCAAGCCACCACCATGCTTAACTGTGGACAGAGTGTTTTTTCCTCTTTCTTCTTCCTCCACACATCCCGCTGATCCACGGTGCCAAAAAGTTTTGTTTCATCGCTCTACAGAACAGAATCCCAAAACTTCTGTGGCTTATTTTATATGATTTTGAGCTGACTTTTCTTGTGCTTTTAGGTCAGTAGTGGTGTATGACTTCTGTTCTGGCATGGAAAACTTCTGCATTTAGTATGCGCCTTACTGTGCTCATTGAAACCTCGATGCATGTTGCCACCAAGTCTTGCTGGAGGTCTTTTGCTGTCACTTAAGGGTTTTTCCACAACTTGCCTTCTCAGGAATCTGGTTGCAGCCTTTGATGGCTTCATTTTTCTGCCCTGCCTGTCCAGGTATTTCATGTATTTTCTGCACCTAGCCAGTTCAGGTATTTCATGTGTTCCAGCTCAAGTACACCTTTTGCAACTAATGAAGCCCTTGATTAGTTGCATCAGGTGTGCTTGAGACAACACCTGTTTTGCATATTTGTGCTGTTGTGAGGGATTCTATTTAGGGGGTTGAATAATTTTGAAAATGGAGAAATCATAATAAGTTGCATCTTCAGTTGAATTTGGGGAAACCACTTGAAGCATTCATTGTGTTGAACTATTTCAATTGCTTTTGTTTTGATTTGTTCATTGCAAACAGCTGAAAGTCTGTAAATTTTGACAATAAACCTGATTTGCAATGGGGGTTGAATAATTTGATTGCAACTGTATAAAATGAAAATTAAGGTGTTGCTGACTCATTAAATGGAAACAATAACCTAAACATTCATTAATGAAAGGATGTTTATTTGAATGTACCTACATTTAGAGTGCATCAGATCAATTTACACACTTCTTATGTAACTTCATATGTAACTATACTGTAATAATTAATATAATAATTGTTTATTGTAACACGACATCATGCAGTGGTTTTCATTTATGAGTTTACCATGATGTTTACATCAGCCAATCACTGTTAATATTCAAAAATGAGAATGGTTGAAAATGAGAAATGTCATGGAATGTTATGCAATATGTAGAGGGCATTTATTGTTTGATTTAAAACATGACATTTGCTGCAACTGCAATTTTCATGTGGCAAGTAGTTTGATCACCAGTAAACTTTGAACACCAGTGGCACTGTATTACTTAATAGTTGATGTGATTTTTAAGGTTGTCATTAAATATATGAAATGTGTTAACTTGACTGCATTGTTAAATTGCAAGTTCTTTGTGAGTTTATGTAAGCTACAACCAATCAAACAGCACTCACAAATAAACAGTGGCAGATATCTAAGCGTTGTTTTTGTGCTTATTTTACTCAGGCTATATTATAGTGTAAACAATGTACACATTGGTGAAACCAAAATGTTAGGACAAATATAGTTTGAAAAGGGATGCCCTTGTCTCTTTTGTCTCTGGCATAAAAAGTTGGACTAAAGATTGGATGGAGGCTAACTGGTTTAAATAGTACCATAGGACCTGTACTGGAAACAGTAACAGATGCTCTGTAGGTTTGATTTCATGTGAAATGCTGCAAGATAAAAAAAAAAATTCACAAAACGGAGTTATATGAAATTGGGCAACAATTTCTGGATTCAACCTCAATGTTATCCCAGAAGTCATCCAGCCACCAATGCATGCCAGGGAAGGTTACTGCCAAAGGGGCTTCTACCACTCTTCTGGCCAAAGTGATGACTAGCAAAAGGTCATTTTTAGAGACACCATTTCAGTTCTGTATCTTGCAGACTTGTAAGTAGGGGGACTCTAACAAAAGAGGGGAGATCCAATGCAGGCCTCTTGGACAACTGCTTTCAGAAAAGTTGTAATAAGTTTGAGAACTTGGATAGATGCCATCTATGGGGGTGTAGTGTGTTAAGATGACAGCACATATACCTTTAGAACAGATGAGGACTTGCCATTGTCTAGCACTGGATCCAGCTGATGGGCTGCACACCATTTTGAAACAGTTCCACCTAAGGACAGAATCAGTGTACTAAGGGCTATTGTGTTCACAAGTGCTTCCTGGACTGCTCAGTAACAGTTTTCAGTTGGCAACTCATGTCAAGCCACCACACCCGCAAGTTCAGGTGACCTGGTTGAAGGTGCCAAATCTCTGTTGTGGAGAAAAATGCCAGGGTGTTGCAACCACATTCAAAAGCCCTGGTGGAAACCAAGATCTTGCTGGTCATCTGGGGGGCCACATACAGGACACTGTATCCACTGTTACTAAATGCTAAGGCTAGTCGGCGGGCAGTGCGCCTTGTACCAGCAGGCCACTGTTGTCCAACCCCTGCAGATAAGTTGCTCTCAGGGAGGCTAACTATGGATAGGCCCTACTGAGCAGATTTTGTACAAGGCAAGAGTTGCTTAGCCTCATGTTGCACTATTGGTTGATGTAGCTTATAATTACAATGTTGTGATTGTAATTATCACAACATTGTGATGGCAGACGGTCCTCCCTCAATTCTAACTGGTTGTATTTTGATCATTTACCAGGGGTTGAAACCCCCTGTGACACCACATTGCTCACCAGCCTGTAAGCATCCATGGTGACACTCTCTCTCTGATTTGGCACCACCCCCACCTGGACTCTTTTTCTTAGAAAAGCTTTGCGTCTCCATCAAACTAGATCCTGGACTCCTCTTGCTGAGACAAGGAGACATTTCTTTTTGTGATATTTGGGGTTGAGCCATAGGCTGATATCCCACTCCTGAAAAGCTTGTAGCTCGAGCAAATTCTGTGGGAACTACAGCTGTGGCTGCCATCATGATTTCTAGCATCCTCCATAGAAGCTGGAACAGCACATAGTGGTCTACCATGGCTAATTTAGAGCCTGTTAGCAGCACCTGTGAGCTAGAAGGGACTGATCCAGCCCCATTTTCAGATATAGCTGAGGCCAGAATTGACATATCAGTCAATGGCAGACAAGGGTGTTTTGTATTTGTCTGAATCACTGTGCAATCAGCAGAGGTTTTGTCTGAATTAGATATGGCATCCTTTACATGGCCAAAGCAGTGAGCACACAAATGGTACCTGTCTTAGGCTTCCAAATGCATTCAGACACCAGTTATATGAAACTAACTACTCTCCATATATTGGGAAAAATATAGTAGAAATCCATCCCAAATTTAAGAGAATGAGGGGTGTGTTGAATGGAAGGAAACCAAATACAGCACTAGACTATTAACAATTCAGCTAACTTAGCCATGAACTAGGCATGGTATGTCAAGAGAAAACCACACAACAATAGTAGTGGCACACTACTACTACACTACTACTACACTACTAGTAAACGCTACAGGTTTTAAGTTCAAAGTTCTGCACTGCATAGTTTCATAGTATTCTGTGAAAAATGGTATTACTTAATACACTCCCCAATGCAGAAGAGATGATGGGAGTCTATCCCCAGCTTTGGAGATGAGGAAACTGGTGGTATCAGCCATCATAAGTTATTCGGCAGATAGCTTCATAGTAGTGGCTGGTATTTTTTAAAAATAGGGGAAGCACAAAAGTCTGTCAGCAGACAAGACCAGCAGTACATGAGCTTGGTTATATCACTATCAGTCAGCCAGTCAAATTTTCTGTATCAAGAGACTTGAAAGGACCAATGGTACTCACTGATTGCCAGTGAAGCTTTTCTTCTGGGTGAGACCCAAAATGACATAATGAAAGCCTGTTGTCCAATGAATGTTTATCGTTTCTCCATTAAAAGGTGTCTCTCCCCTTGAAGCTTTGGGTCAGTAGAGTCAGAAGTGCATCTACAGGCATCTGTGAACATTTTCATGCAGGCAACACTGTCCACCAGAAACACTTTGCATTAAATGAATGCACCATGCAATATTGCAGTGAGATATCTGATATTTTGAATTAATAAATTCTTGAAATTCACTAAGAATGATGAATAAATTTGTTTTAATATGGCATGAATAAGTAAGTAATTAAACAATTAAGCAGCAGCATACTTGAAGTGGATACTCTTTTATAGTTTCTTCTTCACTGTGCAAATATGCATACACACTCGCTGCTGATGCTTAAATACATAAACAAATTGCCAGTTTGTTTGTTTTTTTGTTTGTTTTAAAAAGTGGTCAGTTATATTTTGCAGGGCTTTGCTACAATTCCTTCCCCCAAGCATGTCATTTTCAGACAGTCTATTAATCTATAATCAGTAGACATTTAAGCTAAAGCGGTCTTTGAAAAATATCTTAAACAGTGTTTCTTCATGCTTTGGTAGCTTAAGTTTACTGATGAAAGTTTTAATATTTTAAAACTATTATAATTTACTAACTTCACTTTAATAACTGTATAATGTATGATGAACACACTTGTGCTGTATATAAAACCAGATTACCTGTAATTCTGAAAGAATGGGAATGTTAAATATAAAACACAAAAAGAAAAGCCCTTCTGCTGGATGGAATATCTTCCCCCCTCCCATTAAGAGTGCTATTACTGACACCATGTCTTATATTCATGAAGACAAGCAAATGTTCTTGTAGGGAGACTTTCAGACATGACCCAAGCCTCTGATATCAATCCAAAAGGTCACACATTGCTCTGAAGTCATCATATCGAGTTACAGAGCAACTCACCGCTCTCATCAACCAAGATCTTATATTGTCTGGCTGTGCTTTCTGTAAGGAAAACTTTACCCTTCATACCACCACTATTTGACCTGAAATGTATAAAAGGACCCCTAATGTTAGCAGTCACTGTAAAAGGTCAACAATTATATTATCCCAAACATTTTTTTTACTACTCTGTGCAACAATGTTCTATAAATGTGCTACCATTATTCTAATTATCAGTAAATTACATTTTAAGTTTGTTTTTTATTTCACATTATTTTACCTGTTGTACAACCTTCCAAACAGCAGAGGACATTTCTTCTGATAATACATAATAACAAAAACAAATGTGGTAAATTGAACTGAATGTATGGTCAGAGGCTTCATCAAGAATCACTATAAACATAGCAGGTATCACTTCAAGACTACATTATTTGAAATGTAGATCATTTGTTACTGAAAGTCGGTTCTGCCCCTGAACAATAATGTCATAGTCAGACATTTCATGGGTGAAATAACAGACACCAAAACCAACATTAAGAGCACAATGTTCAATTTGTATAGTTTCATAAATTTGCAAAAGTATAAATTTTCTCATACAGTGTATGCACCAACTTGTCAGTTGGTAGCCTTTTTTTCTTCTATTGCTATCCAGTACATGTGTCAACAGTACAGGAAAGATAAAATTGATATAATCAAAAAAGATATGAAACATATGCCCTGATATTAAACAGCATCAAAATCAAAACACCATATAAGGGAATATTTTTAGTAAGAAGCTCCTGGTGGGCCAACAACTTTAACTTTTTTAAAAAATTAATTTATTATTATTACATATAAATGTTTTCCCCTGTAATGAACACCAGTCTGTATATCACAGGTTATTGCTACAACATAGAAAATAATTAACACTGACTGGGCAGTGGTGGCTCAATGGTTAAGGCTCTGGGTTACTGATCAGTAGGTCGGGGGTTCAAGCCACAGCACCGTCAAGCTGCCCTGAGCAAGGCCCTTAACCCTCTCTGCTCCAGAAGCTGACCCTCATGGCTGACCCCGACCTCCTGCAGGGATATGTGAAAAAAAAGAATTTCACTGCTGTATTGTATGTGACCAATAAAGGCTTGGAAAAAATATAATTTAAACAGTACAGTCAGAATGTCACTAAGCAATCATCTGCACTCAGCTAAAATTCAAGTGATGATTTAAAAAAAAAAAATCATCACTCATGCGTGCGGAAAAATAATTTTTCCAATGTAAGATTCACAAAAAGCACATATCTGGCAATACAGTTTTGCCCCCTGTTGGCAGCTTAATGAAATCCAAGCTGCACCCTAGGTTTTCCAGACAGATTACACCAAACTTAAAAAGATTTAACATAATCCTCAGTGGGTTTAAAAACTGTCCTTTATATTTTAATACTAATGCACTTGCCTGACACACAACTATTATATAAGAAAAATAAAAGCCTTCTCATAAAAATAACTAAACTATAAAAACTTCAGTTAAAAAAAGGATAAGCAGAATTTCCTGCCAAACTCATGATGATCCATATCTTTGACTTTTGATTTTAAAAAAGCATTTACAAAGAACTGTATATTTTTTCACATATGTAATGTAGTGAAATGTGAACTCGCAGCATCATGCCAAATGTCAGGGAAGGAAACTGCAAAAAAAAAAGTTACAGTTCTACAGAAGTGTTTCTCTCCTTTTGAGCCCAGTACATATTTCGAGAGTAATCATGGATAATGGTTTGTAAAATTTTGTTTGACATTCCACTATTAGCCTTTACAGCCATAATTATTTTAGCGACAATTTGGCATGACAAACTCCTCCAGTCCTTGGGTTATCTAAAATAGATATTTTCGACATGTTGGCACACCACATTTACATTCTACACGCATGCGTTTCTTAGGAGAACCTGGAAGTCCCGTCAAACTGAAATTAGAGTCCATCTTTGTGCTTTCTGCATCTACTGGATCAACTGGAAAAAGAAAAAGAAGAAAGGGTTTAAAAATGTTACTGACAAAACATTCTCTCCATCTCTCCAACACATGCATAAACAAACATTTACACTGATCAGCCATAACATTAAAATCACCTGCCTAATATTGTGTAGGTTCCCCTTGTGCCGCCAAACATATCTGACCCGTCGAGGCATGGATTCCACAAGACCTCTGAAGGTGTGCTATGATATCTGGCACCAAGACATTAACAGCCTCCATGGATTGGACTTGTTTGTCCAGCAAATCCCACAGATGCTTGATCAGATTTGGAGGCCAAGTCAACACCTTGCACACATTGTCATGTTCCTCAAACCATTCCTGAACAATTTTAGCATTGTGGCAGGGCGCATTATCCTGCTGAAAGAGGCCACTGCCATTAAGGAATAACGTTGCCACGAAGAAGTGTACTTGCAATACAATGTTTAGGTAGGTGGTACATGTCAAAGTAACATCCACAGTAATGCCAATCCCAAGGTTTCACAGCAGAACATTGTCCAGAGCATCACACTTCCTCCACTGGTCTGCCTTCAACCCATAGTGCATCCTGGTGCCAACTCTTCCCCAGGTGAGTGTCGCGCACACACACACACACACACACACACACACACACACGGTCATCCACATGATGTAAAAGAAAACGTAATTCATCAGACCAGGCCACTTTCTTCCATTGCTCCATGGTCCAGTTCTGATGCCCATTGTAGGCTATTCAGCCCCAGTGTTTGCACCGTGTTCTGATACCTTTCATAGCCAACATGAACTTTCTCAGCAATTTGTGTTACAGTAGCTCTTCTGTGGGATCGGACTAGGTGGGCTAGCCTTCGCTCCTCGTGTGTGTCAATGAGCCTTGGGTGCCCATGGCCCTGTCACTGGTTCTCTGGTAGTCCTTCCTTGGACCACTTTTGGTAGGTACTAACCACTGCATACCGGGAACACCCCCAAGACCTGCTGTTTTGGAGATGCTCTGACCCAGTCGTCTAACCATCACAAGTCACTCAGATCCTTACGGTTGCCCATTTTCATGCTTCCAACACATCAGCTTAAGAGCTGATGCCTAATATATCCCACCTCTTGACAGGTGCCATTGTAACAAGATAATCAATTTTATTCATGTCACCAGTCAGTGGTTTTAATGTTATGGCTGATTGGTGTATATTTATAGTATATAAACTTCTTTAAATTGGCAATTCCAGATTCTAAATGCTTACAGTGTGGTCCTTCCACACAATTGGGAGAAGTTTTTTGTGGCCTCCTTGCCTTAGCATTTGGCAATCATCTTTATCAGATGATTATTATTTTTCCTCACTCATTCCTTTACAAAACAGCTTTTTGCTCAATTTAAAGCTATAACACCCTATAACAGAGGTAGTGCCTGGGGTGTTGGGTTAGAATTGTCAAGGGGGGAAAAAAACACATGTGTGGCAAACACCAGCTCAGATAAATTTAACATCATGCCCAACATCAGGCACAAAAAACGTCTGACTAAACAGTGAGAGAAAGAGTAAAAGCGGGGGTCTTCAATCTTATCCCCAAAGGGCCAGTGTAACTACAGACTTTCATTACAGCCAAAATGGAGGCACGCTTAATAGTTGATTGGAAACTAAGATGAATGATTAAACAAGTGGAATCAGGTGTGGCTCCTGCTTGGTTGGAATGAAAACCTGCAGCCACACCAGCCCTTTGCAGATAAGACTGAAGACTCCTGAGTAAGAGTGAGAGAGTGTAAACAAAAGCAGACATGAGTCAGAATGTGAGAGTCAATTTTTTTGTGCTTTTTTCTTCTTCAAAAATACTAGTTGAATTTGTGAAATTGCAGTGATGTTTGTCGGTAAATGAGACCTTTTAGCTGTACTCATATTCAACGCATGTGAATCGAAGAGAGCTTTGGCTGAATATGCTTTGTGATGATGTCACATGACACGTCTTGGCCCAAATCTTCTGAAAATCTACTGTAATTTTGAAAAATTGCAAGGTCCTCTGAATATTGCAGAGGTTCCTTGATTTTGTGCTCATTTCTGCAATCGCAAAATCATGGACTGACGGATATCTTGCATTCTATAGCTTTAAACATGGAGAGGATTTAGGTTAGAGAAATCCAAGCTTGAAAACTAAAACACAAAAAACCTTAAAGGGAACACTTACTCCGCATGTTGTAGTCAAAGGTGAGCTCCTCCCCTTGTTTAATGGCACGAGTGGCAAAGAAA